>NC_061122.1:67025176-67036979 GCF_002878395.1 Capsicum annuum | reverse complement strand
ACTTTGAAAAGAATATATTGAATACTATGAATATATTCAAATAAAGAATAAATCAAATAAAGCTATCATTAAGTATAAAATATATTAAGAATAAAAACAGTAAAAATATTATTGAGTGCATAAATGAACATTTGATATTAGGAATATCAACTTATATAATTTTACGACAAACTAATTCTAAATTCAATTCCGACAAAGAGAACTACATTGCAAACATGTTTTAAGCCATACTAAGGATGCGTTTGTAAAGTCCGAAGAGATCATACAACTGGAGGTTATATAATAGAAAAAATTATCAATATTGAAAGTTGTATGTTCAGTATATATTTTGTAGTATGTGATTTTTTTTAATTGTTTTATCATGCTAAGTAACTATAGTAAGTAAAAAAATTAATTTTTAATTCGATTAGCAATTTACAGGCAAAAGAATAAATCAAATATAACCATCATTAAGTGCAAAACATAGTATGAGTAACAAACAGTGAAATATATGATAAATCAATCCTGAGGCCGATTCCCACAAAGAGAACTGCATCTGCAAAGATGTTTTAAGCTATACTAAGGATACATTTGGAAAGTCCAGAGAGATCATACAACAAAGAAACTTATCAACATTAAAAGTTGTATGTTCAATATATGTCTCTTAGCTTGTGATTTTTTATTATTCTTCTCATTAGCGTGTCATACTATGTAAATAAGCAAAAAATTATATACTGGGTAGATATCCAATAGCTTGTGATTTTTTTAATTGTTTTTCCTATTAACATGTCAAACTATACAACTAAGCAATATTTTAGAAAACACCATGACATTATCGGGACAACCCATGAAAATATCTAACATAAAATAAGAAAACAGATAAAACATTTGTTACTTTAAGACTTGGAGCCTTTAGTTTTTATAGTTTTGGTGCTTCCTAAAGCAATCAATTAGACAATTTTAAACGTCAGTACAATTAGCTATTATCTTCATCAAACTTCAAACAGATTAAGAGAAATGATAGAAAGAAAATTATCTATAAGTGGGGTATCATTTGTTCATTCTACAAATGAGGTTGGGGTGGATAGTGTGTATACAACTTTATATAAGATAAAGATACGACTTCTAAGAAATTCTTGACTTAAAGCACATTCAAAAAAGTTAAGTAAATCAAATACAATAGTGAAGAAGTCTTATTGAAACAATAAAGAAAAGAATAAGTAGTAGCAACCAAATGTAAAACCAAAAAAATAATGACATTAAAATCGAAGAATAAGGTAATAGAAGGTTAAAAGGGCGTTTGGAGATATAATTTTTATTTTTTTTTGGAGTTTAACTCCAAAAAATAAGTTTGGCTATTAAATTCTGAAATAATAAAGGAAATGGTTATATCTTGAAATTAGTTTTAGCACAAAATATTTTAGGAACCAATCACAATTAAAGAATGAAAAAAAGAAGGTAAAAGAGCATGAACTTACTGAGTGTCCATAACGATAAATTGTTGTATTTTCTTCCATTGCCTGCATAACTTGGAAGGGCAGCATTAACCAACACTGCAATAACATTTATAAGTAAAAAGATTAAAAAAATAAGTAAATAGAAACTAAAAGAGTAAAAAAATATTTTAATAATAACTAATTTTTATATTTTGAGGTGTAAATGTTTAAGTTTTCTAATTATCAAATTGAGAACCTTTAGCTTGTATATCAAAACCATCAAAAGAAACTTCAACCAAACGTCTCAATGAAGGTAAATTTTAGTAGGAATGACATTGTCAATCTGCTCAATGATGGTAGTTTTGTCAATCATACAGGTGTATGTGTTGAATGGATTAGCATATCCTGAATTTGATTCTTTAATCTGTGCAACTGACATCAAGTATGTTTGAAACGACTTGAAGTATTTTTCAAAGTGTGGTATATTAGTATTTCATATAATTGCTTGGACTTGTAATAATATGTAATTTGTAATAATATTAAAGGTTGTGTAAAGTATTGCAACATTTTATTAAGTAGGTAAAAATTAATCGTACGAAGAGTAAAAATAACAAAATCACCTCCTCATCCTGTAAAGTCAGCAACTGATACTTTTTGGTTCCATCTCTATTTTTTTACTGGATGTTTGTCTACAATTTAAATTTTAGATGTCCAATCTTTGGTTAGAGAAGTGATGGAGTTGATATCGAACCTATATGTCATGTCGAACTAACCTGCAATTATAAGAGAAAAGTATGTATATTAATGTTAGGATGTATATTAATAAAATAGATGTAAAGCGTATCACTATGTAAATTTGTAAGAAGTTAAATGTATTATTAATAAAATAATGATGAAAAAATACTTTGAAAATTAAGAAAAATTAAAAAAGATAGTTGTTTATAAGGTGTACCAAGTTGTAGTATAATATTATGGGTAAGCCTTTCTGATAATCTTATTATAAACTATATTTTGGGTTGAATGGTCATTGTTGTCTTCAATTGTAGAAGGTGTAATCAATACTTTTACACAATAAAAAAATTTTGCTCGTGATAAAGCAACATATAGTTGGCCATGAGAAAATGCAAGTTCACGTAAATAAATATCAATAAAATTTAATGTATGACCTTGTTCTTTATTTATAGTCATGGCATAACATAATTGTATTGAAAATTAAGTTCTTTTAAATTGAAGGGACAATTTCTCATCTTGTGATGTTTGTAAAGGAATTCGTGGAATGAATACATGTTTGTTTTTAAAATCTACACTGAATATTGTTGTGTAATAATATAATTTTTAAAATTATTGCATATCAAGCGTGTTCCATTACATAAACCTTCACATAGATTTAAATTGTGTAATAACATAATCGGACATTTCTCTTGCAACGCTAATCTATAAGGGGATAAACCTGTAGGATTTAAACTATGCATAAAATCTTTATACTCGCTTTGATTTTTTGAATCAATGGTTTCATCAATAGCGTGGTAAAATTTTGGTGGTGTTGGATATTGGGCTATTAGTATATCATTAATTTCATCAATAAAGTCATTTTCTGTTGTCAAAATAGCGCGAGAAGTGATGAATGAAGCATCTGAATGACATATATATAAATTCAGGTAAGTAATCTTAAATAAAAGTCATAGATATTTTTTTTCAGCAGTGAAGGAAATAATTAAAGAATAGGGAAGTGTGATTTTTCCTTGGTTGTTTGTTTTTTTGATACCATTACTAATACACCTTAGATATTCACAAAAAGAAGGGTCAGATTTTGCTCGCATATTTTCTGACAATTTTAATTTTTCTAGTTGATCCCAAATTTCAAAGCAAAGTAAACTTTCATGAATGAAATCATCTTTTTTGTCACTAGGAACAACAGAGAGTTTGTCTAAAATATCCACTGAAAATAACCACTTTTCCACCAAATATTGTATTGATTTTCATTCGCACAAGAAAATCTAAAGCTTCAACTAATTTCTTTTTCGTCATTGAAATTTCTTCCCAAACAATTAACTTAGCATCTCGAATCGAAGAAGCTAAAGAACTATGTTTACTTATATTTCATCAAAAGTTTTCCTAAATATCTATATGTAATTTAAAATGCAAATGAGCAGTCCGTCTCTAGTAAGAAGGGAAGCAAATATCTATATGTAATTTAAAATGCGAATGAGCAGCCCGTCTCTAGTAAGAAGGGAAGCAACAACATCTAAGCTTGTTGTTGGTAAAGCAATAAATTCATTATGTCTAGCAATAGCTAACAAAGTATGAAATAGAAAACTCTTTCATGTTTCACCAGGTCCATCAATGAAAAAAGCACCCGATTTAAATACATCTTCTTCACTAACTGTGATGGTTCATTCAAAATGAACATCATTAGCTTCATTTGTTATTTCAGGAGGTTTAAGTATTTCTGGTATAATTTGAAATTCGTTGATATCACGATCCATTGAGTGTAAAATATCGTTAATATGAGTTAATACTTTGTATCGGATATTATGAGAAGGTAAATGCGTGATATTTATAAAATCTTCAGTCATTGAGTTTTCAAATCTTTTCCATAGTTGTTTAGGATTTGTATGATTGCAATAAACTAATAAAGTAGCAAAAAAATGATGTAAACTATAAGGCATTTGATAATCTGTAGCTTTAATCATACATTCTATTAAATTGTTATCAGAAAGTAATAATCCTCTTTTCTTAGCGGATTCTCTAAATGTATTATATAATTTTTTATTTTCAGTACGCAAATGTAGATAAGATGTTTGTTTTCTTAAAATCATTAAAATAAGTCTTAAATAATATTTTTCTCCTTCAGTTGGGTGGCATGTTACGACACGATTAATAACTTTTTCTTATTTACTGCGTTTCCATATTTTATTTGAATATGACCATATAACTGTTCTGAAAATTCTTGATATAATAAATTAAGACTTTTATTCTCAAAGTATAATTAATAATAATAATTTAATAAAATGATTTTTTTAAATATTTTTTTTAGAAAAATGTCAAGTTAATAAGTCTCAACAATTTTAAAAGAGAGAGAGTAAAACGTTGGGAGTACTAGCTTGTTAGAAAAGATAGAAGTTGGGAAATCCTAGTTAGATCAGCCCACATTTTAATATCTTGTGCTCCATGCTATTCCGTTATTAAACCTTTAGCATATTCATTTTTAGCATTCATCATAAAGAATCTTGTTAACATTATTTTTTCGATCATAGAACTATTTATAATATTAGTGATGGTATCATTACTTTTGAAGGAAATTAATTGTTGTCCATCTAAATGTACTTGAAGATGGTATATACTTGGATTCATTTCGCTAATAGGGAAAGAAAATATACGCCAAGTAGCTTTTGGGGGCGACATTCATCTTGCAGATTGGTACTCTTTAATTTTAGCAATTTCTATATTTGTATCCATTGAATCTATATGAAATATAATTTATCATGACCTTTGAAAACATATTTATAAATATATTTTATGACTTTATTATTAGAATAAATCTCTACATTTATATGAAAACTATATTTACAAAGTAAAAATGGGTTATAAGGAACAACCCATGAATTATCTATTAAATGTTCTTTAAGTTCAATACATTTTTCAGTATTTTCCTTTTATAAATTGGATACAATTTTTTACCTTTGCTTCTTTGTTGAGCAAATTCTCTTGGATATTTAAATTTATAAGAAACTTTTTTTGTACAAGGCATTGTCGAATTTAATACACCACAAGGATCATGAATCATATATTTTGTAACAAGTGTGCATAATTCAAGATTGATGTCAGGATTTGGTAACTCAGCACAAACAAATTTATCATATGCTTCAGAAGTTAATAATTTATATTTTTTTTTTATCTAATATGATAAGAAAAAGAGCATTTGGAATTCCTCATTTTTGAAATTCTATTGTATACATAAACGCTGCAACTGTATCAAATATGTCTTTTTGAAATATCTTTCTTTAATTCTTCTAATTTTGTATGGAATATTCAGCTAATTAAATCTGATCTATTTTGTACTTCATCTATAGATAAGATATTAACTTTTATTTCTGGCCATGCAGGATTACAGGTTATTATTAAAAAAAATATCAGATTTTTTAAAATATTGCACGAATGCAATAGCGTTCATATATCGTCTTCGCGGTCTCATGGACCTCATGTAAAGCTATGTGAAAGTATTTTATTTCTACCTATTTGTGAAGCTTCTCTTTCTCCACGTCGTAGCATATCCAAAAGTCCTTCCATCATATTTATTCTGAATAAATCTTGATTGAAAGAAACAAAATCTAGTCGTTGACTCTCAATTTTAATCCATTGATCAACTACGAATTGCTGAATAATTTGCCAGAATGTAAAATTATATTTTCATCATTTCTCATTTATAATCTGTTACTATAATATTCACGACAAGAAATTATATTTCTTTTACATTTTTTCTTGTGCATGTTTTCAGCTTCCATAGCAAAAAAGTCATCAATAAAACACATATTTCTCACACTGGGCAATTTTCATGTTCACAGTATGTAAAACTATTAGGTGAAACCATTGAAAGATTTATCTTTTGAATACCACAATGTCAGCCATTTTGACAATAAGAAAATAATAACAGATAGTGTAATGGATCATAACAACCATAATAATAATTTACCAATTGAATTTTGTTAGTTTCTGTGTATATATGATTATGCGGTGTAGGTACACAGTTATTATCATCTTTTTCTATCCATATTCCTGCAACTTTCAAAGCAGTCGGCAAGTTGTAAACTCATTGATCTAAACCAACATCACATTTAAGATCAAGGCAGAAATCAGAGAGTTAAGCAATATTTGTTAAAGACTTTAGGAAAAAAGAGTATGGATTAAGAAATTTTAATATGTTCATTAAAGGTTGTACGATATTTTCATCAAGTTTGTTTGAGCATGCCATTCGATTTTACAATTCATTTTCACTGTAAATAAATATAGCTGTAGTTTTTTTTAGCTTTTTGATCAGTTGGAATTAAATCATTTATAAAATGATACATTTATCCCTGTACATGAAATGTGTAAATACCATTATTTCTTTTTACCAAAGTTTTATCATAGGTTACTCCAAGCGAGGTGAACATAAAAATGTTATTGTATGTTCTAATATATGTTCGAAATTATTTTGATTTCTTTGTATTTTCTCAATAAATATTTCTCAATTCATGAGGAATTTCATAAGAAATTAAATGTACGAAACCATTACTACAACAAAACGTAGGAGGTTCAATTCAAATCTTTTTGTGCTACAGAATTTGTAATTAGGAACAACTTTGAGATAGATATAACTAATTTGTGTCCGTGTACCACTTGAGCTATCAATTAGTGTGTCAACTTATTGGATCTTCATTATACCGTGAAATTTTTGAAGCCAATGTTGATCATGATAATAAATAATAACAATCAATATAGTTAGTTTTATGTTAAAACTAAATCAGTTTTTGCAGCAGAGATATTTTAAATGGTTTTAGCTACCTTAGATTTTGATAGGTAGGGAAGTCGTTACCTATTTCACCAAGATGGTAGGACCGTCTTATGGAAGAAGAAGCCTGTTCTGCGAAAGAAGTGGTTGCCTCAAGAAAAGGCAGAGTAATAGAATTGCCGACGTTTGAACTTTCGGACAAGCGACGTTTTTTTACTTCAACTTTGTTTGCTCATTGTCGAGATATCAAACTTTTTTTCTTATCAGGCCCCTCAACCTATATAATTCTTGACGCTTAGCCTTTTTATTGACGACTATAGTATCGGCGGTTTGATCTCTGTTGTCGTGTTTCTTAGATATTACTGTAATTTTATATTATAGTATATTTAAACAAAAAGTATAAAAATTCAAGTCTAAGGCTTGGCATTAAAATTATGTAAGTCAATAAATAAATTAGTGCTTTGAAAAACAACAAACAAACTAAGAGACATTAAATAAATAAATTAAAACATGAATTCAGTATGACAATCGTAATAAGTGAAAAAGTAATACTTTCCAAAATTAGGTAACGCCAGGCCAACATGAAAGAAACCTAAAAAGAAATAATTCAAATTAACTGAATAAGCAAATGATTAAGGAATAACAAACAAATGAAGAAATGAGCAAGTTAAAGAATTGCAGAGTGAAAGAAGGACTTACTACAACAACCAAAGAAAATGGAAAATTGGAACTCACCAAAATTAGTATTCGAGAATACAGATTAGAGAAAGTATTAGAACAACGCGCAGAAAACTTGCAAAGTAAGCAAAATCAATAATTATCCAACCTGAATTCCACAGCATACGACATGTAACCTTCATTTTCCAAACTTAAAACTAATTCTTTACTACATAAACCAAAAATAAGAAGAACACACTTCATTTTTGAAACTTTTTGTAAAATATTGGCTAGTTTCAAGACAAAAGTAACTCCAGCACAAAATATGCTTATACCAAAATCACAAAAGCAGGAGTCGACTATTTTGCCTTTGTACTTATTTTTCTTTTGCTTTTTTAATTTTGTTTTATTCTCTCATTTAGACTTTTGAATTGGTGTGGTTGTATTCTGGCACAGGAACTAATTGAAGCATGTACCATTAGCGGCCATTTATTACAAATTTGAGCTTGATAGTGCTCTACTATGAACCCACATATTTAATTATATTATATTGTATTATATTATATTATATTATATTGTATTATATTATAATGTATTATATTATATTATGTTATGTTATGTTATGTTATGTTGTGTTATGTTATGTTATGTTATGTTATGTTATCTTATCTTATCTTATCGTATGTTATGTTATGTTATGTTATGTTATGTTATGTTATGTTATGTTATGTTATATTATAAACCCCTAATTTCTTTTAATAATTAAAGAACATTATCAGCAGTAAGAGTTCGAACATTTAAGTCTAAATTTTCAAACTGTGATTGCAGTTTATACATCATTTCATCAAAATTGCATTTATCATTATTGCAATCAGTGCATTTGTTAACATCATCCTATTCACTATCAGAACTAGGAAATTCAAAATCATTTTTAGATTCATAATCACAATTATAATCAGATTCGGAACCTAAAGTATATAATAAACCATAAAATTGATCATGCACCTCATCAGTGAGTCCTAAAGACTTGAGTTTTTGAAGTTTACAATTAGGAGCTGTATGACCATATTGATTGCATCTATAACACTTGATTTTTGCTAAATCTCTTTTGGATCTATTCTTTGTAAATCTGGTAGACTTATGATAGTTTTTCTAGTCTCATGCTCCTCTTTGGTTCTATGTCTAGAGTGTTTCTTTCTATAAGGTTTATCAGACTTAGAATATCTTTGGCTTTTTTATGTCTTAGTAGAAACTGGTTTATCCATACCAAATTGCTCACAAAATCTCCTAGTTGGGATTTTTCTCTAAGCTTGTCAAGCTTAATTTGTCTAGCTAATTCAACTCATTGCATAATGCTATGCCTTCCTGAGTACAGGCTGCTACAAGCTGACCATAAGTCTGTTCTTCAAATTTTATTTCACCATAAGATCCCCTAAGTGTTTTTCTCACTCTTTCAGCAAAAAGAGGGGGGAGACCATCAATGAATTTTGCTTTCCAATGTTCATACTTACTTTTGAGTAAATCCATAACCCTACTTAGAAAGGTATCCTTATACCACCTAAATTCTCCTAAGGTTCTACATCTAAGACCATTAAGGAGTGTCCTAATATTTTCATATTGGTTGGTAAAACTACCTCCAAAATATTATATAATGGTAAGCATAAGGGTATATACATCATCTTCTCTACCCGCAAATAAAGGTCTCCCCAAGTTATCTTGGACAGGAGTGTTATTCCTAGCTGTAAAAATGGCATTTCTTTTTTCTATGGTTAAGAAGTTGTCCCACCAACCACGAAGTTGGCCAGTAAAACCAGCAACTATCATCTTACAAGTTTCATCATTACGTCTTGAACTATTTTCGGCAGATGCCGTGGATTTTGCTATGGTAGAATACATTAACATACGATGAACAAGAATAGATATTTGTCTATCATACAATCCATCTATGTTCCATTCATATATTGCATCACAGTTATAAGATATATTAGTCTGATTCCAGTCCCTTTCCACTATCAGAACATCTTGAGGAGTTGGTCGTGGATAATAAGTTGCATAGATATGGGGAATATCAACGTATTTTTTCCTAGTTGTTTTTTTATCATTCCTTTGAGCTTATTGAGCTTGGAAGAATTTGTATTTTCCACTTTAGGAGTAGATTCGAGAGTATCAGCATAATTAGACTCTAGATTGTTGACAAAATCATCAGAAAAATCAAGGGGTTTAGGATAAAATATTTGTTTGGGAAAAGGTTCCATGCAGTCAGTAAGCTATTTGAAATTCTTTTATATTTCGATCGATGCTGTGGTTTGGTTTTTCGACTATGGCTTAATCCGGTATTGTTATATAGGTCTGGTAGGATGAGCGACTTACCCCAGCCATGTGAGATGCTGTAAATGGTATCAAACCCTGGGAACTTTCATAGTAGTTATGTAAGAGATGTAAAATATTCAGCATAGGTATAAGGTTTTTATAAAAATAGATATGGAAGAAGTTAGTACCAAAAGTACTAAACTAGAAGAGGTAGACTTACCTCAAAATACGGATCTCTTAAGTAAATGGACAATTCCAAAAATCAACATAAAAACTATTTATGATTATGGATTTTTTGATAAATTCAGATATAAACAAATAATAAAAACCACCGAACAATCTATTGCTTTAAATGCTGATGAACAAACTATTAAACTGCTTAATCAAAATGATATTGATATATTTAAAAATCATTATAATTTTATGCATATTGGCTTAGTGCAAATTGCTTTTAAAACCTTAACTTTAAAGGGACTTCTAGAGACCTTTCTAGCTGCACTGCGCGATGCTAAAAATTTAAATTTTAGTCAGTCTCTGATGGGATCTATTGAGTCCACTCTTGCATATGGCCCTGTATATTTTAATACTCAATCAAATTTATAATTGTCTTTGACTGATCAAAATATTCTTGATGTTTTAACTCTAAATATAAAAACCCATGTTTATAATTATGCGCCCGGATCTAAACTTATATATTTATCCTATCGTATTTATTACCTCTTATTATCTACAATGAATCCTCGATGTAAATTGGTGGATAATGCTTCTGATTATACCATCCTAATTGAGACAAATTTTGCAAAATCCAGAGTCACTACGAGAAGTTTTTCATTTTTTTCTTTTATTTTTCTCTCTCTAACTCTCCTTTCTCTCTACTCTTTGAAATATATTTAGCAAATAAATAAAAAGGCACTAGCTGCAGTTTAAATACTATTCAGGCTTTGCACTTCAGCCATTTTAAGGTATTTATTCTTTCTTTTTCTATTGTGCTTTTAATACAACTTCTTCCCTTTTCCAACTGTGACTATGTCCGGTTAAAAAGCTTCTTATACCTATGTTGAAGATATAACTTCATTTATGTGATAACTATGAAAGATCCATACTCTATCAAAATGTGAAGGAATTTTTCTATAGTTTCTCAACTTGGTTCCAAAATAGTGGTATAGTCGAGTTTAATAAACTTATAATGACTTTGTCTCAGTGACTACATCTAGTAAGTTGTGCCTCTCTAACAGAAATGAGGAACATACTTATAGTAGAAAAGAGCATCTTGCACTGTAACTTGTGGGTCCCTGTGCACAGTATTTTTACTATTTACATGGGTAAGCAGATGGGGCCTGATGTCTATTCTTGTTTTTTTCTTTTCAGATAGGTCCGTGTGGTTATATCTTGTCTTTTCCTCTTTTTGATTGGTAGAGAAATGCCCTGACCTTTTCAATTTCTTCATTATTAAGAATGTTTTCTGGGGGCAGTGGTTGTGATTCCTGAATTTCTTCAGTTTCAGCAGCTTCTTTGCTTGTAAAACTTTTCATTGAAGTATCTGAGCATTGTTCTGAAGATTTAAGGAGGTTTTTTCTAACTTCTGATAAATATTTCTCAATCATTTCCATTTTATCTCCTTCATGAATGGAGATTCTTCTATAGATATGCCTTAATTGCTTGTCTTATAGAATTGGTTTTTTCGGAGGAGCATTCTCATATTCAACAAGTGTATGTCTGATGGATTCAAGCAATTCCTTGCCATAAGGGATTTTTTTCTGCGGGTCCTTTCTGGTTAATTTATCCCAAAAATTTATATAAAATACCTAATACAGACCGGGTATTTGTCCTTTGGTATAAACAAATTCAACACTCTTTTTATGTATCCATGGAATGGAGAATTTTATGAAAAAAATACATTTGATCAATTTTGTCTAGGTTACAAATATGA
>NC_061122.1:67014056-67022176 GCF_002878395.1 Capsicum annuum | reverse complement strand
TCTTCTCTTGATAAAAAACTTGATGAATTAACTTAAATGGTTAAAAAGCTTAAAGATAATATGAAGTCATCTGATATTACTTCTACTTCAGAAAGCAAGGCAGACGATTTAATATTATCTAGACCCTGTATTCAGAGACCTCTTGATATTGAAGGATTTGAAAAACCATCTCATATAGAAGAATTGGAAAAATTGTTAGACAAAAAATTCTCACATTTGAATATTAAACCCCTTGATTTGTCTGATGATTTTGTTAACAATCTAGAGTCTAATTTTGCTGGTACTCTCGAATCTACTCCTAATATGGGAAATGCAATTTCTACCAAGCTCAATAAGCTCAAAGGAATGATTAGAAAACAACCGGGAACAAAATATACTGATATTCCCCATATGACTGCAACTTATTATCCACGACCAACTCCTCAAGATATTCTGATAGAGGAAAGAGATTGGAATCAGACTGATACGTCTTATAACGGTGATGCAATATATGAATGAAATATAGATGGATTGTTTGATAGGAAAATCTCAATTCTTGTTCATTGTATGTTAATGTATTCTACCATAGCAAAAGCCATGGCATCTGTAGAAAATCATTCAAGACGTAATAATGATACTATTTGTAAAATGATAGTTGCTGGTTTTACTGGCCAACTTCTTAACCACAGAAAAAAAATTCTATTTTTACTGCTAGGAATAACACTCCTAGCCAAGATAACTTGTGGAGAACTTTACTTGCGGGTAGAGAAGATACTATATATGCCCTTATGCTTACCATTATAGAATATTTTAGAGGTAGGTTTACCAACCAATATGAAAACATTAGGACACTCCTTAATGGTCTTAGATATAGAACCTTAGGAGAATTAAGCTGGTATAAGGATACCTTTCTAAGTAGGGTTATGGATTTACCCAATGAACATTAGAAAGCAAAATTCATTGATGGTCTTCCCCCCTCTTTTTGCTGAAAGAGTGAGAAAAATACATAGGGGATCTTATGGTGAAATAAAATTTGAAGAACAGACTTATGGTCAACTTATAACAGCCTGTACTCAGGAAGGCTTAGCATTATTCAACGAGTTTAAATTAGCTAGATAAATTAAGCTTGACAAACTTAGAGAAAAATCCCAATAGGAGATTTTTGTGAGCAAGTTGGTATGGATAAATTAGTTTTTACTAAGACAGGTAAAAGCCAAAGATATTCGAAGTCTGATAAACCTTATAGAAAGAAATGCTCTAGACATAGAACCAAAGAGGAGAGTGAGACTAGATTCGAAGTCTACCAGATTTACAAAGAATAGATCCAAAAGAGACTTAGAAAAAATAAAGTACAATAGATGCAACCAATATGGTCATTAGCTCCTAATTGTAAACTTCAAAAACTCAAGTCTTTAGGACTCTCTGATGAGGTGCATGATCAAGTTTATGGTTTATTATATACTTCAAGTTTCGAATCTGATTATAACTGTGATTTTGAATCTGAAAATGATTTTGAATTGCCTAGTTCTGATAGTGGACAGGATGATGTTAATAAATGCATTGATTGCAATAATGATAAATGAAATTGTGATGAAATAATATATAAAATGCAATCACAGTTTGAAGATTTAGACTTAAATGTTCGAACTCTTACTGCTGATAATGTTCTTAATTATTAAAAGAAATTTTTGATGAAAAGCTTCGTGAAAAAATTATCAATCTTGCTGCGAAAAAATCTGTTGATAGTACTGCCTGTACTTTTAAAATTAATATTAAAAATGTTGATGATGATTATTATATGCCTTATTCTTTATTTGAGGTAAATAGAAGACTTGCTTTGAGTCTAACCCCAGGAAGGAATACAACTTTTGATGATTTAAAAATAGAAGTTGAAAAACTAAAAAAAGAAATTATCTCTTTAAAGTAAAATCAAATGATCTCCGATCATAGGATTTTAAAAATTGAAGAAGATATTTCTGATTTTTTCAAAATAACTTTTTCCTCTAAAGGAAAAGAAAAGGAAGTTGTTGAAAATCCTGAAAATTCTAATATGAATAAAATTATTCAAAAAATGATTATTTTCTGGGTATGATGCAACTAGTTACTGCCCATAAATGGTATATAAATTGCGCTATTATGATTAATAAAGAATTTTCTATCACTAATATAGCTATGATTGATAGTGGTGCTGACGTTAGTTGCATTTAGGAAGGATCAATTCTGACCAGATATTTTGATAAAACTACTCATATAATTAAATCTGCATCTGGGCATAGACTTGATATTAATTATAAATTACCTAATACCCATATTTGTCGAAACAAGATTTGCATTCTACATTTCTTTTTCTTGGTAAAAAATCAACTTTATCCTCCTATGATTCTAGGAACCCCTTTTACAAATGTTATATAACCTTATACACATATTGATGCAAATGGTTTTAAAGTTACTTAAAAAAATCGGGAAATTTCTTATCTTTTTGTTACTGGTCCTGTAACAAGAGATGTAAAAACTTTAATAGAAATGAAACAATGACAAGTAAATTTCTTATAGTTAGAAATAAAGAGTTTAAATATTCATTATACACTGAAATCTATAAAAGTTCAGAAAAAAATAAAAATAGTCTTGGACCAAATGACTGTGGATATTTGTGCTGACCATCCAAATGCTTTCTGGAATCGTATGAAACATATTGTTTCTCTTCCCTATGAAGACGGTTTTAGTGAAGATAAAATCCCGACTAAATCTCTACCTTGCGAAATAAATACAGAATTAGTTGAGTTCTGTAAAAAGGAGATTGACAGTCTCTTACAGAAAGGTTTTATAAAATCTTCCAAATTCTCTTGGTCCTGTATTGCTTTCTATGTGAATAATGCTGCTGAAAAAGAACGAGGTATGCTAAGACTTGTTATTAAGTATAAACCTTTGAATAAAGTTTTGAAATGGATCAGGTACCCAATACCTAATAAAAAGATTTGCTCTCTAGATTATATGATGCCAATATATTTTCTAAGTTTGACTTAAAATCTGGATATTGGTAAATTCAGATTGATAAAGATCACACATATCAAACTGATTTTAATGTCCCTTTTAGATAATATGAATGGAATGTCATGCCATTTGGTTTGAAAAATGCTCCTTCTGAATATTTGAAAATTATGAATGATATATTTAATCCTCATATGGATTTTATAATTGTCTATATTGATGATATTCTAGTATTCTCAAAAACTCTTGAATTACATTTTAAACATCTAAATATGTTTAAACAAATTGTACTACAAAATGGTTTGGTTATTTCTAAACCAAAAATAAGATTGTTCCAGACAAATGTGCGTTTTTTAGGACATAATATTCGTCAAGGTACAATTGAACGCATACAAAGAGCTATGGATTTTGCTAAAAAATTCTCTGATATTATTACTGATAAAACACAACTGCAGAGATTTCTTGGAAGTCTTAATTATATTTCTCCTTTTTATCAAAGCCTATCTAGAGATTTAGCCCCTTTGTATGATAGGTTGAAAAAGGATTATAAAAAGCCTTGGACTCAAGTCCACACTGATTTGTTAAAATTAATTAATAAATGAGTTGAAACTCTTCCCTGTTTAACTCTAGCTAATCCTGCATGGTTAAAAATAATTGAGACTAATGCATCAAATATTAGTTATGGAGGAATACTTAAACAAGTTAATCCCCATACTAAGACTGAATGTTTAGTTACATTTCATTCTGCAAATGGACTGAAAGTCAGAAAAAATAGGCCACTGTGGCCCATGAAATGTTAACTATTGTTAATTGTGTTTTAAAATTTCAAGATGATTTATATAATCAAAAGTTTATAGTTAGAACTGATGCTCAATCTGTTAATACATGTTTGATAAAGACTTTAAACATGATGCTTCTAAATTAATATTTGCAAGGTGGTAAGCCCAGTCAGCCCCTTTTGATTTTGAGATACAATACAAAAAAGTAAGTGAAAATTCTTTACCAGATTTTCTCCCTAGAGAATATTTAAACAATCAATGAATTTTTACACTTGCCATCTCTCTGAAAAAACTGTTATTACTATTATCAAAAGAATTCCTTTAAATGAAGATATTCATTTTATTATTTTAGAAAAACTCATTCATAATATAATTGAAGAAGACATAAATCTTCCTAATCTTGAAGATATTCGGGATGAAATTGACTGGATGATTTTGATACATCATTTGATGCATATTAAACTATTTTATGCAGTATGGGCACTAATCCACCTTGGCAAATGGCCAGTGGAAGAGGAAAAAACAGCAGAAGCCAAAATCAAAACTCTAGAGGAAGAGGAAGAAATTATCCCTCATCATCATCTTCATATGCTTCAAGCTCATTTAATTTCTCGGTATTGCAACGAGGAAATATGAGTTTGATTAATTTGAAAATTCAGCATTATGCAGAAGGTTCATCTTCAAAAACTCTGAATATAAGTCCTATTCATTTAGATGATATACCAGAAGATCATCCGTTATATGAGCAAATACAATCTTATATATCTGCAAGGCAAGCTGATTCATTTTCTTCAATTGCAATAGAAAACACTGCCGATAGGCCGAACTATGAAAAACATGAGGAGAAAGAATTAATTCTTCTCATTGAAAATTCTCAGATATGTAAGCAAGATGACCCCTGGAAATTACTCCAAAAACACTTGGTGACTAACCTCTATTTTACAAGAAAGTTATACAAAACAAGAGCTTACTATGAATCTATTCTAATTTTCACAGGAAGCGCTGACATAGAACATCACCAGCTATATGAAACCACAGAACATGTTCATGGTTACTCTAAAATGGTAATTAAAACTTTTTTATCTATAGTAGATTGGGGAACAACCTCAATGGCTGAAAAAAACATGCAAATAAAAACTGCACAAATCTCTTTTACTTATTGGGATTATATCAAAGCATTTTCCCAAACTTTATATTACAATAAAATTAAGCATAAACATACGTGGTTTTTGAAAGTTTGTCCAAAAGTCTTTGCGGATCCAGTACCAAATTGGTTTATTCAATGGTAGTCATTTCATAGACCCACTGTAAAAATTCTACCACCAGAATATTTGCCTCTATACAAATAATGGAAGATTGTATCCCCATTTCTAAATGGTTTATATCATTATGATTATATTTGTAATCTAGACAAAATTGATCAAATATATTTTTTCATAGAATTCTCCATTCCATGAATACATAAATGGAGTGTTGAATTTGGTTATACCAAAGAACGAATACCCGATCTGTATATGGTATTTTATACAAATTTTTAGGATAAATTAACCAGAAAGGACCCGCAGACAAAAATCCCTTATGGTAAGGAATTGCTCGAATCCATCAGACATACACTTGTTGAATATGAGAATGCTCCTCCGAAAAAACCAATTCTAGACGACAAGCACTTAAGGCATATCTACAAAAGAATCTCCATTTATTAAGGAGATAAAATGGAAATGATTGAGAAATATTTATCAAAAGTCAGAAAAAACATCCTTAAATCTGTCGAATAATGCTCACACACTTCAATGAAATGTCTTACAAGCGAAGAAACTACTGAAACTAAAGAAATTCAGGATACAACCACTCCCCCCAAAAAACATTCTTAATGATGAAGAAATTAAAGAGGTTGAGGCATTTCTCTTTTAGTAAAATAAGGGGAAAAGATAAGATATAACCACACGGACCTATCTGAAAAGAAAAAGACAAGAATAGACGTCAAGCCCCATCTGCCTACCCATGTAAATAGTAAAAATATTGTGCACAGGGACCCACAAGTTACAATGCAAGATGCTCTTTTCTGCTATAAATAGACGCCTCATTTCTGTTAGAGAGGCAGAAGTTTTTCATTTCTTCCTTTCATTCTTCTCTGTCTAGCTCTCGTTTCTCTCTACTCTTTGTAATATATTTAGCAAATAAATAAAAAGGCACTAGCCACAGTTTGAATACTATTCAAGACTTGCACTTCTACCATTTGAAGGTATTTATTCTTTCTTCTTCTATTGTGCTTTTAATACAACTTCTTCCCTCTTTCAGCCGTGACTATGTCTAGCTAAAAAGCCTCTTATACCTATGTTGAAGATCTAACTTCATTTACGCGGTAACTATGAAAGATCCAGACTCTATTAAAATGTGAAAGAATTTTTCTATAGTTTCTCGACTTGGTTCCAAAATGGTGGTACAGTCGATTTTAATAAACTTATGTTGACTTTGTCTCAGTGACTACGTCTAGTAAGTTATGCCTCTCTAGCCCGTTATATTGATTAAGAAAGGGAGACTTTTTGCACAATTAGAACTTCTAGACACATGGGTTTAACATAAGTCTATTGAATCTCTGATAGGCCCCTTGTTTGGGTAAAAGGTTCCATGCAGTCGTTAAGATATTTGAAATTATTTTATATTTTGAACGGTGCTTTGGTTCGGTTTCCCGACTATGGCTTAATCTGGTATTGTTATATAGGTCTGGCAGGCTGAGCGGCTTACCCCAGCCATATGAGATCCTGTAAATGCAAAGGTTCTATGCAGTCGTTAAGTTATTTGAAATTCTTTTATATTTCGATCGGTGCTTTGGTTCAATTTTCCATTTTTCACCAAAAAATTCTTTTCTAATATAGTTTCTTGCCTGTGAACCAGGACTAAAATCAATTAACTGTGGCATCATGATTAAATATAATTAATAACAAACTCCATTTCGGAGGGAGTAGGGTTTTCATTATCAAAATCTTGCACTGTATTTGTTGTAGGATTGATTTTAATTTTTTCTACATTTTTAGGTAGAGCATGCGAATCTACAATGTTTAGAGTATGCAAGGATTTCGCAAGACTCCTAGCTGGACCATAACTGGTTCGACTGGGGAAATATGATGTATAGCAGGCGACATTCTAGGTATAGAAAAGGAGTTTCAGTTATAAACAGTAGAATTATCGTCAAATTATAGACAAATTCTCTCGTCAGTATTTTGAGTTACATGGGTTAACTCTTTATTTGTCACATCCTCCACAAGTTGATTTGGAGAAATGACTGAATTTAAAATCCATGGTTTTGGGAAATCAAGCTCATCCCATTTGATAGGTCTTCTCGTAGTGACTCTGGATTTTGCAAAATTTGTCTCAATTAGAATAGTATAATCAAAAGCATTATCCACCAATTTATATCGAGGATTCATTGTAGATAATAAGCGGTAATAAATACGATAGGATAAACATATAAGTTCATATCGGGGCACATAATTATAACCATGGATTTTTACATTTAGAGTTAAAGCATCAAGAATATTTTGAACAGTCAAAGACAATTGTAAATTTGGTTGAGTATTAAAATATACAAGGCCATATGCAAGAGTGGACTCAATAGATCCCATCAGAGACTGACTAAAATTTAAATTTCTAGCATCGCGCAGTGCAGCTAGAATGGTCTCTAGAAGTCCCTTTAAAGTTAAGGGTTTAAAAGCAATTTGCACTATGCCAATATGCATAAAATTATAATGATTTTTAAATATATCAATATCATTTTGATTAAGCAGTTTAATAGTTTGTTCATTAGTATTTAAAGCAATAGATTGTTTGGTGATTTTTATTATTTGTTTATATTTGAACTTATCGAAAAAGCCATAATCATAAATAGTTTTTATGTTGATTTTTGGAATTGTCCATTTATTTAAGAGATTCATATTTTGAGGTAAGTCTACCTCTTCTAGTTTAGCACTTTTGGTACTAACTTCTCCCATATCCATTTTTATAAAGACCTTATACCTATGCTGAATATTTCACATCTCTTACGTAATTACTATGAAAGTTCCCAGGCTCGCCTCTCTAGCCCGTTATATTGATGAAGAAAGGGTGAATTTTTGCACAATTAAAATTCTAGACACATGGGTTTAACATAAGTCTATTGAATCTCTGACAGGCCCCTTATTTGTGTAAAAGGTTCCATGCAGTCGTTAAACTATTTAAAATTCTTTTATATTTCGATCGGTGCTTTGGTTCAGTTTTCCGACTATGGCTTAATCCGGTATTGTTATATAGGTCTGGCAGGCTAAGCGGCTTACCCCAGCCATGTGAATTATATATTATATTATATTATATTATATTATATTATATTATATTATATTA
>NC_061122.1:66910177-67011056 GCF_002878395.1 Capsicum annuum | reverse complement strand
TTATATTATATTATATTATATTATATTATATTATATTATATTATATTGTATTATATTATATTATTATGTGTCTTATTTCTTGTCATGTTATGCCATCCATATTGCTTCTTATTTAATTACGCTTTGGTCTACTTTTCTTTATCTTGAGCCGGGGGTCTATCGGAAACAACCTCTCTACTTCTCTGGAGATAGCAGTATGGACTGCGTACACTCTACCCTCCCTAGACCCCACTTGGTGGGAATACACTAGGTTTGTTGTTGTGATGATGATATTATATTATATTAGATAGACGTGCTTAACAAACACCAGGAGCATACATGCACTCATTTAGACATAGCAACATTCCTCATAGCGTACCTTCGTCTTCCTCATCTGATTTTTCTTGCGATGGGTTTCTACACAACAGGATTTCTTTTTTATGATGCCAACATCATGTAAAATGTTATTTTTAAGATATCGCTATAATTTATTTTCTTTTGGTGGTGTTCTTATTACCAAACAGAAGTAGTAAACAGAGCCACTCTCAATTTTCTACTCCTATTTCTCTCATAAAGTATTAAAATCAACTCTAATCAACATTTATGGTCAGACATAACACCAACTCTAAATCCAAAAAAATATTATTTTTATGGCCAAGCTGGACCTATATGATAAACAAAATTATAAAATCAAGCAGCAGAAAGCACAATTATAAAAAAGACTCTAAAAATGAATAAATTACAAGAAAACATGAGCGAAAGTAGGCACACCTATGGATGAAAAAAACACAATGTAAAGTTGAAATATGTAATTAAAAGAATTCACCAAAAAAGGATACCAATCAAGTTGATTATCGGATCTTTATTTTTGATGAAAATTGGCAGCTTGTTAAATAAAATTCATGAATATATGGCATGAGTTATGCGAAGAATTATAGCAGTTATTTATCATACAAAGTTTGATAACTGAAAATTTAATGACGCAAGGTAGGTTATATACACATTTTTTAGGAAAATCCTTTCTTAAACTTGAACCATGTGGTTCTTTTTTCTAAAGGTGTTGCTATTTCTAGAGCGTGTTTTGTTCCATTATTTATGGTAGGTAGTCTCATAAATCACAATGTTAGAGAAATGTTATACCTTTATCTTCTCTACCCTTAATTGTCTATGTTTGAGGCCAACTTTTTCTTATGATGCCACTCTCTTTTCTTAGTTGAAGGACATAACATCAAAACTAATGGGAAACGTTTTTTTAACTTTGTACCATGTGGTTCTTTCTCCTAAAGGTTCTACCGTTTCTAGAGTGTGTATTTTGTTTTATCATTTGTGGTAGGTAGTCTCATAAATCACAATGTTAGAGCAATATGATACCTTTGTCTTCTATGCCTTTAATTGTCTATGTTTGAGGCTGACTTTTTCTTATGATGCAACTTTGTTTTCTTAGTTGAAGGACATAACATCAAAACTAATGGAAAACTCTTTTTTTAACCTTGTACCATATGGTTCTTTCTCCTAAAAGTGCTACTATTTCTAGACAATTTTTTTTCCATCATTTGTGGTAGGTAGTCTCATAAATCATAATGTTAGAGCAATATGATACCTTTGTCTTCTCTTCCCTTAATACTATGTTTGAGGCTGACTTTTTCTTATAATGCAACTCTATTTTATTAGTTGAAGGACATAGAATCAAAGCTAATGACTTTTCAGAGCGAGAACTCCATACAATTTGCATTCTATCTGTATATGGAGCCATTCGTAGTGTCACCCTCCGCCAATCAACAATTTTTCTTTTTTTCTTTTTTGCACTCACAGAGTAGTTACAGTCACTGAGTAGTGATAAGTTTTAATAAAGCATCTTGTTTTCAACCATTACATCACCATCCCATAAAATGCTCTAATATTCTTGATTCCCTACTATTTCCTTTTCCCTTCTTTCTTTCAAGATTCAATTCTATTTCTTGTTTTTCTTTAATCTTTAATCAATGATCGCCAAAATTCAAATCTATGGAATTGAATTTCCTCCCATATTAGAACATAGAACTACTATTTAACTCCTCCCGACTTCTTGTTTCTATCTTGTTATTTTGACTAAAGTTTTGTATTCTTGAAGATAATTTCAGTTCTCTTTTCTACTTCACTAAGATTTTGAGATATGGTAATGTTTTAGTTACAGATATGACATAATTGAGAAACCTTATATCACCGACAATAAATAGTAAATTCACTTTACTACTTCAACAAAAAAGTGAAATCATAGTATTTGTAGAACTTAAGAAATGACTAACAAAAAAAATTTTCAACTACAAAGTCACTTTTCACAGACATAGATGCTTGTTCGATCTAAAAAACCCAAATGTTACAAACCAACTCAACAATCACTGTACTCTCTTTTTTATCCTTAGATCAAATACTAAAATTACAATATAAAATTTTGAAAATTTAACAACAAATTAAACAAAAACTCAAGAAAATTTTACCTTCAACATGCAACAACAGAGAGGAGGTAGAAAAAACAAAAATAGAAAGAAGAAACAAACAAAAAATCAGGAATTTAATAACTAATTAAACAAAAATTCAAGAAAAGTTTACCTTCAAAATGCAACAACAACAAATAGTAAATTCACTTTACTACTTCAGCAAAAAAAGTGAAATCCTAGTACTTGTAGAACTTAAGGAATGAATAACAAAATATTTATTCAACTACAAAGTCACTTTTCACAGACATAGATTCTTGTTCAATCTAAAAACCCAAATATTAAAAATCAACTCAACAATCACTGCACTCTCTTTTTTACCCTTAGATCAAATACTAAAATTTGAAAACCAAAAATTAGAAATTTAACAACAAATTAAAGAAAAACCCAAGAAAAGTTTACCTTCAACATGCAACAACAGAGAGAAGATAGAAAAACAAAAACAACAACAATAATAATAAACAAAATATCGAAAATTTAACAACGGATTAAACAAAAACTCAAGAAAAGTTTACCATCAACATGCAACAATAGAGAGAAGGTAGAAAAAAGAGTAATAGAGGGAAAAAATGAATACCTTGCAATTAGAGCAGCAACAACAAGAATTTTGGATGGAGAAAACCAATAGTTTTTGATGAAAAATACACAAGAAAATTTGATGAGAGAAATGAAAAGAAATAAGGTGAAAGACATATATAGTTGATGTGGCAGTGAATAGGTAAAGTATAAAAGCCACCAATTTAATTGTGCCGCCACGTGAAAAGACAACCATCTTAAATGACCAAAATAGCCCCAATCAATTCAAAAATGACATCAAGCAGAGATGTCAATACTTTCCCACATTTCTTCTTAGTATAGAAAAGTGAATTAAAATAATTTGGTACTTAACATCAACATAAATAGTTTAAAACTATAATGACCCATCTTAATGCAACCTTAGTATAGTAGAATAGAAACAGACTCTTTCGGAATAGTTGTCTGTAATCAAGTAATTACAATGATTTGTCACAACTAATACAATATAATTTCAAGTGAAACTAGAGATTCTATAATTAAATTTGATGGAAAAAGTGAATCATAAGTTAATTCATTGTGAAAAGAACTATTAATTAGGATTATATATCCTCTCTATAATGTAACAAAAACATACATGGTGTATTCCCACAAAGTGGGCTCTGAGAAGGATAAAGTATACATAGTCTGTATCATTACCTCAGATGAAGTAGATAGGCTTTTTCTGATAGATCCCTAACTCAAGAATAAATAACAATATAACAAGAAAAGAACATAAAAACAAACAACAAAATCGGGTAACACACCACTAGGTAATAAAAGAAACAAGACACCCACAGAGTAATACTATTAACTATCTATAAGAAATCACGAACATTATTAAAATACCACAAACTAGAAACTACAAAACATATGTATAACACTATGACTACAGGTGCAACTACAAATAAAACACTCCTACCCTTTAATCTTTTACCCTAATCTGCATCCTCCATATCTTTTTATAAAGGGTCATGTCCTCTATTAGCTATAACTGCTCCATGTCATGCCTATTCATCTTCCTTCAATATTTCTTCAGACTTATCTACCCCATCTGAAACCATCCATAGGCAACATCTCACATCTCCATACTGGGGTATTCATTCACCTCATCATCGTATGCCCGAACCATCTCAACCTCACTTATCATATCTTGTCTTCCACCGAAGCCACTTTTACCTTCTCTTGAATAATCTCATTTCTAACACCATCCTTCCTAGAAAGTCCACACATCCATCTCAACATCCTCATCTCCACCACTTTCAACTTTAAAATTTGAGAGTATTTAATTGACCAACACTCCGTTACATTAGCTAGTTTGACTGCCACTTTATAGAACTTATCTTTAAGATTAGAAGACACTTTCTTATCACACAAGACTCTTGAAGTAAGCCTTATTTCAGCCACTACACCAATACTGTGCATTACATCCTTGTTAATATGTCCATTTCTCTAAATCACAAACCTAAAATATTTGAAACTATTGCTCTTTTGAAAGAACTGAGAAACCAGCTTCACTATCATGCCAGGCTCATGCCAAATCACTTAACTTACATTTCAAGTACACCGTCTTGATTCTGCTTAATCTAAACCCTTTAGACTCTAGGGGACGTCTCCAAACCTCCAACTTATCCTCTCTATAATGTGATTATATTTATCTTGTTCTATTTTTTAAAAAACTAAGGGCAGGGAAAATAAAGATGGAAAAAAGATTACAAGATGATAAAAACCTTCACCAACAAGGTGAAAACTCAAGTAAAACTTCCCCTATGTTAAGTATATTTATTCTTTAATGAAAATTATATCTCATGTGAACACAATGTTAGAGTTGAAAGAAATACAAGTCGTTAGTCCTATTTGATTCAATTTCTGCAAACTAATGGAAATTTGTGTTGAATAAGGCTTTCAAGTTGATGCATAGATAATTAAGTAATTTAAAAAAGGGTATATTCGAAAACAAAAATAGTCCTATCATAATCCTTTAAATTAACAACAATTAAATAAAAATAATTGTTACAAAAAAGATAAATTAAGGAAGGTTTGTAATGACCCTTCAGGTCATTTTTTGTGTTTTTATGCTTTTTTTGCATTTTGATCTTTCCTATAGCTTCCCCAAATCATTTATGACTTACTGGGACTGGTAGTTCTATTATCGGATAGTTCGTTTGTTTTTTAGAGTCATTTCTCTATTTTGCAGATGTCACTGTTAAGTAAAGAATTTTAGACCTAAACTTTATGTAAATGGCCTCGGATGCCAATTCTAATAGTCTTAATAACTCCAAAATATTGATTTTAGTCTAGGACTTGGTCTGAGTCTCAAGGCTTATTTTGACTTAAATGGACTCTTGAGTGTGCTGATTTTTTAATAAAATGACCTCATATGAAAATTTTGATCATTCTATTGAGTCTGAAATACAGAATTTGGTAAGGTAGTATAGTTCATTTGCATTCATGGAATTCCAAATGAATATTGAGGGCCCGATTAAAATATTTATAACTTAACAAATATTGTTGGTGCATAAGCACCTGATACAAGCCCAGTTCCTTCATAGCCATCACAATGAGGAACCCGTAATTATGAGGGTCTTTGATCTTGGTTACCATGATCGTGAGTCTTAAGGGCTCACGACTGCGATAAAGAAGGTTGTGGTACTGGGCTTGCTTATTCATCGCGAGTACGTAGCTAGGCCATTATGATCGCGATGGCCCTATTAGTGGGGTATCGCACTACGACCAGGGGACCTCATAACAACGATGAGGGAACCCTTGATAGTATATATATATCTCCTCCTTCATTTTTCTAACATAAATTTCAAGTGTAGGACACTATTGTAGAGTTTGAGAGCTTATAAAATATTGGGAGATCAATAATTTAAACTCAGTATTAGTGTGGGGACTTGATTGTAAGATCGATATGATCGTTATCTCATAAGTATCTAACTCTAATTCTGACTAAATTAATAGTTTACTTTCTTGTTTCTCTGAATTCTAATAGGGTTGTTCTTGGATTAAATTGGACTTAGATTTGCTTATCTTTTGTGTAACGACCTAAAAATTTGATGAAATGAGTGAAAATTGTGATTTTATGTATTTTAACTATTTTATCCCTTCTCGTAGTTGTATTATGGTATTTCTGGGTGGTAGGAATTATTAGAACGGTTCCCGATGTATTTTAGTATCATTTATGCGATATTGTGGTTTTTAATGGCTCTAAGAGCCTTATTTTGGACTTATATGAATATATTTTGATTCATGCAATGGATGGCTGAACGGATTGTGCCATCAGCTCTGGAATTAATTTTACGCTAGGTATACCTTTGATTCATCCCGGTTCAACCGAGCTCATTTTGATCTATTGGTCAAAAAGTTGGAAAATTGAAAATATGGGTATGGTACCAACATTTGGTCGAAATGACCTCGGATAGAAAATATGAATTTGATAGAAAATCTATAATGTTGAATTTTAGGTGGTAACATATTTGGTGTGATTTTATGACTTTTACATCTCATTTCGACCCTCGATTTGAAAAATTATGATTTTGGATTTTGGGGGTCAACTCTGTGATTATAATATTTTTTCAAAAATCCGACTTCTCCAACACATCCTAAATGTTGAATTTAGTGTGGTTGCATTGTTTAATTACATATATAGGGCTCCAAATGAATCTCGTGCACCTCGTCAAAGTCCATCTGGACATAGAAAAAAATTGATGTTGATTTTCTGCATTCTTAGTAGTAATCTTTGAGCCCATTTTGCTCATTTTTCATCTTACCTCTTGAGAGTTAAACCCTAAAATAGTGTGGCAGCTTAAAAGTGAAACCTGTGAGAGCTTGGGAAGCTAGATTAACATCTATTTCTTGATTCTATTATGAATTTAAGGTAAGAATTCACCTTTTTCGTAGTAATTTCTTGATTAATTTCTTGAAACCCCAAAAATCTTAGGGCTTGATTTTAAATCCAAATTTCACTCCTTTTCAGTTGAATAATATTTTTATCTTATAATTACTAGTTTTTCATCAATTTAACCTTCAAATCAACTCTGATTCTTGATTTTAACTCGGATTTCAATAATTTTACTCAGTAAAGCTTAAAAATAGTTTTTCTTTGATTTGAACTTCATTTTTTACTCGATTTTACTTGAATTTTCAGTTGTAGGTTCTTAAAAATATAAAAAAAATATTTTTAAAGTAAAGTTATGATTTTTTCTTCTTTTTGAAAACCCATTTCGAGGCTGTTTTGACCTCAAACTAAAAGTAGTAAATATGGGTCTCATTAGTTTTGTTTTGACACGTAGATTCCATATTTAATATTTTTGGAGAAGTTTGGAACCATTTGTGGAAAGTAAGATCATGAGTTTAAAGTGTAGCAGACCGATTTCGGTTTTTAAAGTAGGTTATGGTTTAACTCTTTCAGACTGGGTTGGGTAGTAAATGATGATGCAAAATACATGTTAAGGGTGGAACTAATCATGAAAAATGTCTATCTATATTTTGTTCCCATGTGGGGACCTATATGTAATGTAATTATTGAAATTGAGATATTATGTGATATGTGTGACCGTGTGGGGTCCTATGTGATGTTGAAAACCTTGAATATATGTGAATAATTATATTTTGTTGTTGAAATACCTAATATGATACCGTTGGTGTATTGTGATAGATTCATACTTGTTGCTATACAAGATGTGTGGAAATTCATGGATGAGAAAAAATAATGAGTGAATATTGGGTCACGTGGTTGTGAAAATGTATAATTGTGGTTGGTTGTGAAAATATATCATTGTGATTGGTTGTGAAAATACTCATTGTGATTGGTTGTGTGCATTACAACCTCATATCATACTCATTCGTGAAATATTAGTACCATCGTAGAAAAATTTAAGAAACATTAGAAACACCATTTATATAACGCTCTCTGAGGAAAGTGCCAGAGAGGAGATATTGTAACACCTTATAAAAACCTTTTCTAGGGATGTGCTAGAAAATAGATATGAGATATGTGGATTGTATACGGGGTGACGAATCTTCCATGGGTTTTACGTTGGGAAGCTTTAGCTCCATAAGCGTATATGGGGATTGTACGATGATCCCAGAGGTTGTGCGATGACCCTGTTCACCATCATTAACATCATCATATATATTGCACTTACTTTATTGTGTTACGTTGTGCTATATTTCCATATTGACTTGTCATCTATGTATTTATTGTATTTTCCTTTACTTGTATTTGATGATCTTGCATATATATGTTTTCCCTTGTTCTACTTATATGTGATATAATAAGTACTTGTGTCCTATCTTGGTGTGATGTTGCAATATATGTGATTTATTAGAATTGGTAGTGCAAGCGGTGTGGGCTACCGTTGTGGGATATTTTTTGATTGTAGGTGACATGCCCATAATGCGTATTTTGTTTGCTTTATTTTCTACTTTGCTCGGTCGGCCTATGATACCTAATGAGTATATGTGGACCATACTCACTCCTACTTTACCCTTTTGGTGCAATTTTTGGTTTGGGTGCACCTCAGATTAGTTGATTTCAGGCGCCTTCAAAATACTCTAGGTAGCTATTGGACATTTATACGTCTGAAGTTCACCTCTATTTTTCTATATTTCTTATGGCCTTATTAGTATTCAAGGATAGACATTATTCCTTGATGGTTATTTTTCTAATGTATTTGACTCCTGGATAGTGTTGGTAGTTCTTACACCTTTGACATAGGTTTTGGGAGTTACGATTGCATGTGTTTATTTTATTCTTTCTACTTTTATTATATATATATGTGTGTGTGTGTGTGTGTGTGTGTGTGTGTGTGTGTGGTTAGGCTTCGTTCTAGAAGTCTTACCTTGGGGCATTTCTATTTTTTACCTCGTGTGTATCAATTTGGGTGAGAGGCTTACTTGTCAAGGTTGGTTGCGACAAGTGCCATCATTACCCTTATTTTTGGGCCATGACAAATTGGTATCAGATTAGCCAGGTTCATTGGTCTCAACAGTGTAAGAACATGATGTCTAATAGAGTCTCGTAAATTAGTATGCAGACATTCATATCTATCTTCGAGAGGCTATAGGATGTCTTTAGGAAACCTTCCTTATCATGTGAAATTCTTTCCTTCCTTTTGTTCTAAGTTGTGTTTCACTCTTTCTGTGTGGGTGGTGTGGCTTATACTACATATCAGTTGAGAGATGCTGTGAGAGATTGGTAGAGATCGTTTGTCGGTTGTAGGCCTATTAATGCTCCTGATTTTTCCTGGGATCAATTTGATGATGCCTTTCTAGAGAGATTTGTACTTTATATTTTGCGGGATCGGATGAGGTACAAGTTTGATCATTTAGAGCAGGTCTCTATGACAATTATTGAATATAAGGTGCACTTCAATGCCCTGTCCAGATATTCTTATGATAGAATTTTCATTGAGTCTGAGAAGATTTAGAAATTTGTGAAGGGTTGGGATGTCTCTCTTCAATTAGATACGTCTTAGATGGTTGTGTTGGGGCTTCTTTTGAGAGTATTATGGATCATGCAAAAATGATAGAGGGTATTCGTAGTACATATCAGGAGGAGCCAAGAAGGCGCGATGTTTTGGTGAGTTCAGGAGTCAAACCTCTCGAGGTAGAGATTTTTGAGCTTCTCATGGATACCATGGTAGGCCAGTGCAGATGGATTTACAGAGTTCAGGTGGTGGATCTTTTAGTTCAGCAATTTAGGGAGGTCGTTCGATCCTAGTTGTACCTTCTCCTTTTGATACTGGTCATTGTAATGCCCCGAGTCTGTACCCTCGATGCTACACGAATCTTATAATCCCGAGGGACCATAAGTTAGCCCATGACTAGTACCTGCTGCAAAAATTGAATAATAATACTGTATTATGCAGAAATTAGGTGGAAACTTGGCATAAGGTTCAAAATTGTAAATAAATGTTGAGTGCTAAATACTGATTATCTGTCTAAAATACTCATCTTATAAGCCTCTACTATCTGAATAAGGGATTGATGGGACAAAACCCCAACTAACCCCGACTACCGAAAACTGATAAACTGAGATACTAAAGTAATAATCATGTCCACAAACTATGAGGACTCACCACTAGTCTTCTGCTGATAAATCGAGCTGCAAAGTATGATTGAGAGCCTGTGCATCTGAACCTATGATATAAGACAACAAAGCATAAAAAAAGGTATGCGTCAGTACTTTGAATGTACTTGTATGCTAAGTGAGGTAGGCTGAGATGCATGGGTTTATATGCATGAACAATACTGACTGAATAACATGAGAATAAATGAATAAAAGTACATGCATGAATACATAAACTATAACTAAGATTGTGATAAAATAGGATACTAAGTTCTAAATTACTGATTTACTAATATCTGAGTTTACTGATACTGTATAACTGATAGCTGAATGACTGTATCTAACTGTCCTGATTTAGTAGAACTGTATTAAGTTTTGTACTGAACTGAGTGACTATATCTGGCTGTCCTAATGCTGTAGAACTAAACTGAGTTCTATACTGAGACTGGAACTAAAACTGAGACTGTGGGAGGTAATCATCTAACCGACATGCCCCTTTCTGAATAGATTGGGGTCCAACCTGTAACCCCAATTGGAAGGGTGTCAGTATTATACCACAGGTAAAGACAACTATAAGTTAACCCTCTCTAACAAAAAGATCTTTGGTCAACCCTTGCTGGCAAGAAAACTCATATGAGATATATCAACCCTAGTTTAGCAGGAAGATATCTCAACCTATGCTGGCTATGTGGTTCTATAACGTAGGGATTTCTACTATGGGTTAAACTCTCTGCTGGCAGGAATGACCCTATCCCTGGGTTCACTAGGTGTTGAATCCTACTCTCAACTAAATAGACACCGAACAGATTCCTATTTCATACTAGGCTTGACTGAACTATTACTGATTATACTGTCTAACTGAACTGAACTGAGTTCACTTAGTTCCATTGACTGATGGAATACTATTGAATTTTGTTAACTGACTGAATTTATAGAGGTCTGAACTGGATACTGAACTGGACTGGACTGATACTGAGTCTACTGAGTTTTTCCTGAGTTCTGTAACTGACTGAAAGTACTACTGATCATGACATGACTGAGATTATTCTATAACTAACACTGGCTCTAGGAAAACGACTATTATTTGGTATTAAATACACCCAGGACTCGATAGCATGAAAAGTAAACTGCTGCATGACTTTAGTAGCATAATGGCACTAGCTTACTAATAATATATTCACTTAAACATCTTTGGTCAAACACTTGTTATACATGAGCTTGTGCATGATTGAAATCACACAATAACATGTTATGCTTGGACTAGTCTAATCACATAAGTATTTTGACAAACGCTTGGGGAGCATGGGTATTTCACATATCACTGAACATGTAGTATTATCATGGATTCTATATTCAACTTGTAATTCAAGAGATTGACATGTAGTTCACGAAATTCAGTTCACAATTAAACTAGTTTGCATGAAACTTCGAACAAATCATGGAATTAGATAACCATTAACATCATAACCATTAATGCATTCAAGATCCAAAATGAAATCCATGAAATCAATTAAATTGTATTTAGAAAGACTTTCTTGAACTCCAAGGGTGGAAGGAAACCCTTGGATGAAAACTTCACATACCTTAGTATTCAAATTGGCGAAGAATGATAGAGTGTTCTTGAAGGTTGAATCTTAAATTAGAGATCCTAGGGTTTGCTTCTTGAGAATTTTTTAGAGAGATGAATGGATTTTGCCTCTAAAGGGGCTTAATGTCGTGTTTTGGGGGCTTACATACGGTGGGAAAAGACCCAAGTACCCCTGAGAATGCAGCTTTTTAATGACTGAAAATTAATTTAGTGGCGCATAGACTGACGTACCGCGTTGTTGGTATCGACGCGATAGCCAACGCACCGCGTTGAGTCCGCATCTGTTCACTGGAATTGCACTGGGAGCTGGGAAAAAATACTCATCGATGTGATGGGTGAGGCGGTGCATCGATCCACTGGTTTGATATTTCAAATATGTTTCAGACAAAGTTCAAAAAATCCAAAACTTGTTCGAGAACACCTATTGACATTCCTGATCATGAATCAACCTAAAAATCGATATTTAAAGGTCATAAGGGTTGTGAAAAAGGATTGCCAACTTACGAAGGCTAAAATAACTCTAAGTATGAACACTTAGCTAAATTTTTTTCCAAGTCTGGGACCCCTTACTAGATTTTACAGGACTGAATTAAGCTCAGGATTTTGTGAGGTCTTATAATATCTCCCCCTTGGGAACATTCATCCTTGAATGAGACTGACTAAGCTTGGAAACAATATGATTTCATAACTGACACTACTGATATGCTAAAATTTCATACTGAACATTCATATCTGATGCATGTGTACTTGGTTGAACATGATTCATGAATGCATGAATGGAATTACTGATAAGATGAGTTTCTCATACTGAACATGCATATCTGATACATGAATACATAACTGAAAAATGCAATGGTAACTGACACCGAATCTATCAAAGGGAAATATAAGCATGGAACTAAGTAAGTTCAAGGAAAAACTATTACCTTGGGCTGAGTCTGAGTTGGCAGAGAAGAGGTGAGGATACTTGGTCCGCATATCTGCTTCTGCTTCCTAAGTAGCTCTTTCAACGGACTGATTCCGCCAAAGAACTTTGACTAAAGGGACCTCTTTGTTCCTCAGTCTGCAGATCTGATAGTCAAGGATTTCGACTAGAATCTTCTCATAAGAGAGGTTTCTTGGAACGTCTATACTCCCTACAGGGACTACAACTATTGGGTCACCTATGAATTTCTTTAGCAAGGAGACATGGAACACTGAATGGACTGAAGCTAAGTCTGAAGGAAACTCAAGCTCATAAGCTACCTTTCCAAAATGGCTGAGAATTCGGTAAGGACCGACATATCGGGGACTGAGCTTCCCCTTTTTGCTAAACCTCTTCACTCCTTTCATAGGAGAGATCTTCAAATACACATAATCACTAATCTCGAACTCGAGATCCTTTCTGTGCACATCTATGAATGATTTTTGTCAATTTTGAGTTGTCTTAAGCCTTTCCCTGATCAACTAAACTTTTTCTAAGGTATCAAATAACAAGTCAGTCCCTACTACTGTGACCTCACCCATTTCAAACAAACCAATGGGAGATCTACATCTCCTCCCATAGAGCGCCTAAAACAAAGCCATCTGAATGCTAGAATGATAATTTTTGTTATATACGAACTCAATCAAAGGTAGGTGGACATCCAACTACCTTTAAAGTCTATCGCACACGCTCACAGCATATCCTCTAAAGTCTGAATGGTCCTTTCTGCTAAACAATCTGTCTTAGGGTGAAAAGCTGTACTAAGGTGGACTTGGGTACCAAGATCCTTTTAGAATGCCTTCCAAAAATGAGAGGTGAACTGCGTACCTCTATATGAGATAATAGATAATGGAACTCCGTGTAATCTGACCAACTTCCTAACATAGAGCTTGGCATAGTCCTCAGCTGAATAAGAGGTATGGACTGGTAGCAAATGAGCTAATTTGTTTATCCTGTCTACAATGACCCAAACTGAATCATGCTAACGACGAGTACGAGGTAAACCCATCACAAAATCTATGTTCACCTCTTCCCACTTCTAAGTAGGAATACCAAACTCCTGCATAGACCCACTAGGTTTTTGGTGCTCAATCTTAACCTGCTGACATGTCAAACACTTAGCTACAAACTCTGTAATGTCTGTCTTCATCCCACTCCACTAATAGATCTCCTACAAATCATGATACATCTTAGTGGCCCTTGGATAAATAGAGTAACGCGCACCATGTGATTTTGCAAGAATTCGCTATCTCATGTCAACTACACTTGGCACACATAGCCGACCCTAACAATGCAATACACCATCTCCCCCTTAGGAGAAAACCTTTATCTTCTGATCTCTAACTGATTCTTTTAACTTAACTAGGCCGGGATCCCTATTCTGCTTTTCCTTCACTTTGGAAACTAGGGATGATTCTGAACTACTCTGCACCCATACACTACCTTCTACTGTATCAACTAAGTGAACACCTAGTCGGGCAAGCTGATTAACTTCCTGAGCTAACTTTTCCCTACCATCATCCATGTGAGAAATACTACCTATAGACATCTTACTAAGGGAATCAACCACTATATTGGCTTTGCCCGAATGATACAGAACATTCATGTCATAGTTCCTCAACAACTTCAACCACCTTCTCTGATGAAGGTTTAGGTCTTTTTGAGAGAACACATACTGTAGCCTCTTGTAGTCAGTGAACACATCAACATGCACTCCTTTCAAATAGTGGCTCCAAATCTTTAAGGCAAATACTACTATTGCTAACTCAAGATCATGAGTTGGATAGTTCTTTTTATTAGGTTTGAGTTGTCTAGAGGCGTAGGTTATGACCTTACCTCTCTGCATCAAAACATACCCCAAACCAACCCTAGAAGTATCACAATACATAACAAAATCGTCTAAACCATTTGGTAGAGTCAAAACTAGGGCTGTAGTAAGTCGAGTCTTTAAGTCCTGAAAACTCTTATCACAAGAATCTGACCACTGAAATTTGACCTTCTTCTAAGTCAATCTAGATATAGGGGATGCAATATATTAAAATCCCTTAATAAACCATCGGTAATAGCCAGTCAAGCCCAAGAAACTCCTAATATCTGATTGAGAGATGGGTCTTGGGCAGTTTCTCACTGCGTCAGTCTTTTAGGGATCAACTCTAATTCCATCACCAGAAATGATATGTCCGAGGAAAGCTACTGACCTTAGCTAAAATTCACACTTACTAAATTTGGTGAATAGATGGTGGTTTCTGAGAGTCTGTAATACTATTCTGAGATGGTCTGCATGATCATGTTCACTACAAGAGTAGACAAAGATGTCATCTATGAAGAATATGATGAACATGTCCAAGTACTGCTTGAACACACGGTTCATCAAGTCCATGAAAGCTACTAGGGCATTGGTAAGACCAAAGGACATGACTAATAATTCAAAGTGACTATACCGAGTTCTGAAAGCTATTTTTAGAATGTCACATTCTCTTACTCTGAGCTGATGACAGCCTGATCTGAGTTCTATCTTAGAAAAGTAACTGGCACCCTAAAGTTGGTCAAATAAGTCATCGATAATGGGAAGTGGATATTTATTCTTGACTATGACTCTATTTAGCTGATGGTAGTCTATACATATTCTGAGAGAATCGTCTGTCTTACGCAAGAATAAAATTAGTGGGTCCTACGGGGATGCACTGGGTTTGATGAATCCCTTATCTAGGAGATCCTTCTAATGTTTCTTTAATTCTCTAGTTTTTGTAGGTGTCATTGTGTATGGCGAAGTAGATATGGGCTGAGTATCTAGAAGAAGGTCTATTTCAAAGTCGATTTCCTTTTCAGAAGAAACTCTAGGAAGATCTTTGAGAAACACGTCTGGGAATTCACATGCTACTGATATTGACTCAAGAGTAGGGGTTCCTAATCTAGAGTCCTGGACTCGAATAAGATGGTAGACACATCCCTTAGATATCATTTTCCTTGCCCAAAGATAGGAAACAAGATGACCCCTAAGTGTTGAAGTACTACTCCTCTACTCTAGGATGGGATCATTTGGAAACTAAAACTGGACAATTCTATTTCTGCAATTGACTAAGGCATAGTAGGAACGAAGCTAATCCATACTGGGAATGACATCAAAATCTTTCATCTCTAATTTGACTAAGTCTACTGAAGTGACTTTCTAAGATACCATAATCGTATAGTTCATGTATACCCATCGAGCTATAATAGATTTACCCACTGGGGCAGAAATTGAGAAAGACTATGCTAGAATTTTATGACTGACTCCGAAGTTAACAGTTATATAGGGAATTACAAAAGACAAAGAAGCCCCTGGATCTAGCAAAGCATAAATATGCAAATGATAAACTTGTAACGTACCAATGACCATATCAGGAGAACTTTCTTGATCCTGTCAGGACTAAATTGCATATGATCTATTTGGGCGTTGCCCACTGGTGGCACTGGAAGTGGCACCCTGCTGATTCGGGCAATCGAACTAAGTTAAAGGACGATTATGCTGACTTTGCAAACCCACTTGAGGACACTATCTAACTCTGTAGCTTGGATTGCTACATTTGAAACATACGTCACTACCAGCTCTGCAGATACCCTGATAGTTTCTGCCATACTTCTGGCAGAGAGGATTTTTTCGGGCACTGCTAACACTACCCTGGGGTCTAGGGCCTGATGCCCTATCTTTATTATAATCTCTATATTTCAACATAGGAGCACTGGATGAGGATGGAGCTGGGACTGAGGATTTTGGGCAGAACTGAGAACGGTTCCCACCCTCTGACTTAGACTGAGCAAAGTTAAAACTACCTATTCTTGCTCTCTTGTTCTCCCTCTTCTTCTCTCAATTCTTAGCCTCTTGTATATTATTGAGCATGGACCATGAGCCTGGATATGTCCATCTTCTTAATCAACATTGTGGTCCTATACTTCTTGACCATACTATTAGACACATCAGACACAAACTTACTCATCTTAGATCTGCTACCACATGAGGAGCATATCTAGCTAATTGAGTAAACTTGAGAAAATACTCTTACACCATCATGTTGTCCTACTTCAAATTTATAAATTCCAAAACCTTCACTTCCCTCAACTCTAGCGGGAAGAACCTATCCAGAAAAGCAATAGTAAACTCCTCCCATTTTATGGGCCCTACATCTGCAGCCCTATATGCTTTCCACTAGTTGAACTATGAGTGAGGTGGACTACTTGAGCTACTCCCACGGTGAGAGCGGATCGTCACACTGCCTCATCTAAAATCAAGCGCCAACAGCCCCATCGTAGATGATGCCACCGATACAAATATAAATCGTGAAAGCGTGGACTAACGATCTTTTAGACCTTTGAAATCCAAAAATTTCACCTTTGACTATGAAATACGAATGCCCCCGATTATCCCTATTAATCATTATTCCTATCCGGAAGGTCAATGTACTAGGACCAAAATCCTATGCGTTGCTTCTAGCCCAGATTTTGAATTAGAGGCATTCAGTCATAATCCAGCACACGACAACTTCATGCCATTAGATCTGTGCTTCTTTTACAAACAAAAATGACTCTCAGCAACATACAAGATGGGTCGAATGGGGTGCCCACAGGCCGAAGTCTGGAGCACGTAGATGTCGAAGCACGCCAGAGGCGCACGCTGCCTACTACAATTAAGGAGACAGCGTTCCACGAGCGTATTGAGAGCCCGGCCTATGCCAAATACCATTCGGTGGATTGACTAGGTACGGTTCCTTTGGGGCCTACCCCGCACGTCAAACAGCCAACTCATAACTGATATGAACAAGGGGAATTCGACTGCACATCCTGCAACTAATATGCAGCTAACTCATCACTCTCACTAGTTGTCACCCCTATAATATCTGTAACCTTTTATACCAGATCAAGAAATTTCTATGGGTCCTCATCTGACTTTGACCCAGTAAAAGATGGAGGATTCATTTGGGTGAAGTCCCAAATCCTGGATGCAGTAGTATTGGCCACTGGGTTAGCTGAAATGACAGTTGGGCATTTATTCTGGGCTGCCATGAAATGAGATAGGGTGGTGAAAGTTGCTCTGAATTCAGCATGGGAGACATGTTCATCCAAGGAATATGGCTGGACGGGCTGAGGTGCTGACTAATTTCTGATTCTTCTTTCGTTATTCATTTTGGGAGGCATGTTCTATAAACAAAAAGAAGAGAATAGATTAGACTGAGAGTTTAACTTGAGCTCATGCTTACTCACATGACATAAATACTAAAAAAAGGGAAACTTTTCCAAAAATATCTAATAGCCTTCTATCCATAAGTGTGGTGCACTACACACCCATGCACAAGACTCTACTAAATGCGACTTTTAGACTTCCAAGGACTCTATTGAACCTGGCTCTGATACCAAGTTTGTAACACCTCGAGTCTATACCCCAAATTCTATATGGTGCTCATAATCTCGAGAGACCACAAGCTAACCTACTACTGGTACCTGATGTAATAACTGAATAATAATAATGTATTATGTAGAAATTAGTTGGAAACTTGCCATAAGGTTCAAAACTATAAATAAATACTGAGTATTGAAAACTGAATACTGATACATACATCTGAAATACTCTAAACTTATAAGCCTCTACTATCTGAATAAGGATTGATGGAACAAAACCCCAACTAACCTTGACTACCAAAAACTAAAAAACTGAGATACTGAAGTAATAATCATACCCTCGAACTATGAGGACTCACCACTAGTCTACTACTAATAGATCAGGCTACAAAGTATGATCGGGATCCCATGAGTCTGAACCTATGATATAAGACAACATAGCACAAAAGAAAGGTATGTGTTAGTACTTTGAATATACTTGTATGCTAAGTGAGGTAGGCTGAGATGCATGGGTTCATATGCATGAACAATACTGATTGAATAAAATGAGTATAAATAAATGAAAGTACATGCATGAATACATAAACTGTAATTGAGGTCGTGATAAAACTGGATACTGAGTTTTGAATTACTAATTTACTGATATCTGAGTTTACTGATACTGTATAATTGATAGCTAAATGACTGTATCTGACAGTCATGATTCTGTGGAACTGTACTGAGTTCAGTACTGAATTAAGTGACTGTATCTGAGAGTCCTGATATTGTAGAACTAAATTGAGTACTATACTAAGTTCTATACTGAGACTAGAACTAAAACTGAGACTATGAGTGGTAATCATCTAATTGACATTTCCCTTTCTGAATAGATTAGGGTCCAACCTGTAACCCCAGTTGGAAGGGTATCAGTACTGTGCCATGGGTAAAAATAACTATGAGTTAACCCTCTCTGATAGAAAGCTCTTTCATCAAACCTTGCTGGCAGTAAAACTCATATGAGATGTATCAACCCTAGTCTGGTAGGAAGATATCTCAACCTATGCAGGCTGCATAGTTTTGCAACGTAGGGATTGCTACTAAGGGTCAAACCCTCTGCTGGCAAGAATGCCCCCATCCTTGGGTTCGCTCGGTGCTGAATCCTACTCCCAACTGAATAGACACTGAACTAATTCCTAGTTCATACTAAGCTTTACTAAACTATTACTGATTATACTGTCTAATTGAACTGAACTGAGTTTACTGAGTTCCGTTGACTTACAGAATACTACTAAATTTATTAACTGACTGAATTTACTGAGGTTTGAACTAGATACTGAACTGGACTAGACTGATACTGAGTCTGCTGAGTTTTTCCTGACTTTAGTAGCATAATAGTACTAGCTTGCTAATAATACATTCACTTAGACATCTTTGGTCAAACACTTGTTATACAAGAGCTTGTGCATAATTGAAATTGTATAATAACATGTTATACTTGAACTAGTCTAATCACATAAGTATTTTGACACACACTTGGGGAGCATGGGTATTTCACATATCACTAAATATGAAAAAATATCATGGATTCTACATTCAACTTGCAATTCAAGAGTTTGACATGTAGTTCATGAAGTTCTTTTCACAATTAAACTAGTTTGTATGAAACTTGGGACAATTCATGGAATTATATCACCATTAGCATCATAATCATTAATACATTCAAGATCCAACATGAAATCCATTAAATTAATTAACTTGTATTTAGAAAGAGTTTCTTGAACTCCAAGGGTGGAAGGAAACCCTTGGATGGACACTTCACATACCTAGGTATTCAAATTTGCCAATAATAATGGAGTGTTCTTGAAGGCCAAATCTTGGATTAGAGATCCTAGGGTTTACTTCTTGAGAATTTTTTAGAGAGATGAGTGGATTTTGCCTCTAAAAGGGCTTAATTTTATGTTTTGGGGGCTGACATACAGTGGGAAAAGACCCAATTACCCCTGAGTACATAACTTTTTAATAATTAAAAACTGATTTAGCAATGCGTAGACCGACATGCTGCATTATTGGCATCGACACAATAGCCAATGCACCACATTGAGTCTGCATCGGTTCACTAGAATTTGCACTGGGATCTTAGGAAAAATACTCATCAACCCGATTGGCGACACGGCACGTTGAGATCACGTCGATCCACTGGTTTGAGCTTTCAAATGTGTTTCAAACGATGTCCAAAAAATTTGAAACTTGTCCGAGAACATCTACTGACATTTCTAATCATGAATCAACCTAAAAATTGATATTTAAAGGTCATAATGGTTGTGAAAAAGGATTTCCAACTTACGAAGGATAAAATAACTCTAAGTATGAACACTTAGCTAAAATTTTTTTATAAGTCTGGGACCCTTTACTAGCTTTTATAGGACTAAATCAAGCTTAGGATTTTACTGGGTCTTACAGTTATAGAGATTGCTATGTGTGTGATGATATTGGCCATATGGCAAAGGACTGTCCTTGTTGGGTGATTAAAAATACTTATATTTTAGTTGTGAAGGGTAGGGTTGCTACTAGAGATGTGAGGGTCAGAGGCAGTGGAGCTCATATAGGTGGTTGTAGGACCACTCAGGCAGTTGGTAGTTGTGTCGCTATTTAACTATTTAGCGGTCGCGGTCAGTGTTATTCTATACCCTCCAGGCCAGAGGTAGAGGCATCTGAGACTGTAATCATATGTATCATCCCTATTTGTTTCAAACCTGCATCTATGTTATTTGATTCCAAATCAACTTTATCCTATATGTCTGTGTATTTTTCTTTGGGTTTTGATTCTGTTAGTGAGTCTCTTACCATGCCTATTTACGTATCTACGTCGGTAAGTGATTCTTTAGTGGTGGATCAGGTTTACCGATCTTGTGTTGTGACTTTTGTTGGGCGTTAGACTTTGGTAGATTTAACTATGTTAGATATGGTTGACTTTGATGTTATCTTGGGTATGGATTGGTTGACTCCTTGTCATGCTTTCTTAGATTTCTTTGCTAAGACTTTGACTATAGCTTCATTGGGTGTGCCAAGGATAGCTTGGAAAGGTGTGCTTCATTCGGGCCCTAAGAGGGTTATCTCTTATCTTCAAGCTCGTACATTGGTTAAGAGGGGATGTTTAGCTTATTTGGCTTATACTCATGATACTAGTGTTGTTTCACCTCCTTTCTTAGATTCTATTTGTGTTATTTGTGAGTTTATAGATGTGTTCCCTACGATTTTCCTGGTATGCCTCTGAATTGTAATACTGATTTTTCTATTGATCTTGAGCCAGGAACCAAGCCCACTTGTATTCCTCCATATAGGATGGACCCAGCCGAGTTAAAAAAATTAAAGGATCAGTTGCAGGAGTTGTTGAATAAGGGATTTATTTGACCTAGTATATCGCTTAGGGTGCTCCTGTCTTGTTTCTGAAGAAGAAGGATAGGTCTATGCATATGTGTATTGATTATCGGTAGTTGAACAAGGTGACGGTTAAGAATAAGAATCCTCTTCCTTGCATTGATGATATGTTTGATCAGCTCCATGGTGGTGCGGTGTTTTTGAAGATTCATTTGAGGTTCAGTTATCACCACTTAAGGATTAGAGCTTCAAATGTTCCAAAGACAACTTTTCAAACTCGATATGGTCATTATAAGTTCTTGGTTTTGTCCTTTGGATTGACTAATGCCCCTACCGCATTCATGGAGTTGATGAACTGGGTATTTTGACCATACCTTGGCTCCTTTGTTATTGTATTTATAGGTGATATCTTGGTTAATTCCAAGAGTGAGGTTGAGCATGAGGAGCATTTAAAGATTGTGCTTCAGAGATTGAGGGATGAGAAGTTGTATGGAAAGTTCTCTAAGTGCGAGTTTTGGTTAGAGTCTGTTTCTTTCTTGGGTCGTGTGGTGACTAAGGTATTATGGTTGATCCAATAAAGGTTACATCGGTTCGTGATTAGGCTAGACCTGCTTCATCTACCTGAGATTTAGAGTTTTTTTGGTGTTGCGGGTTATTATCGGTATTTTGTTGAGGGTTTTTGACATGACCCAAAACCGGGCCATGTCGTATGGGAAATCTTAATCCCAACTAGGATAGGATATTTCCCCGCTAACCCAATTTAACCATCACCTTCGACCACAATTGTCGGATGAACTCTGAACATATACAAAGGAGAAGAAACAATACCAATGATCATAGCAAAAGAAGTGTCTAATCATCCCATTTAAATCAATATATTAATCCAATATACCCAATTCCACAGTCATCCATAAAGCCTCTACAAATCCGATGTCTAAAACATGTGGGGACATACCCCAGATAATAGCCAATATCAAGTCAAAATAAATTAATTCTATGTCATAAAGTAAAATACTATGAAATGTATGCCTTTAGGAGAATGGAAGCTCACCACTTCAATGTCAACACACGATCCACCCGAACACTTGGTCACTACATAGGAAGAGAAGAAGAAGCTCCGGCCCCTATGTCACGTGGTGACATAATATTTGTTCATGGTTAGCGATTAGAGCACTAGCATGCAACTCAAGGATAAGGATAAAAAAGTGCACTTGTTCAAACCTATCCAAACTATCATATGCAACCATATTTACATTAATATAGTCATATATGAAGATATATATACATATAGTTACTAAAACACCCCAGGATTTTGACCCTTGCAAAATTTCTTGGGTTGTGGACTTTCTGGGTAAGGTACGACTCAAGGGTACCAATCATACCCTTGGATACTGTTTGAGGATGGCTCACTCGTATATTGGGCAGTGGGTTTAGCTTGGTTACTATCCAAGATATGATTCAACATCATACGAGTTGTATGGTTGGATACGAGAAGTATGATGCCAAGACATATATTGCTTATTGGTTGGACTAGTTGAAATTATCCAAGATACGGTTTAGGGTATGGTTTTGGGGCATCACTCATAATCTAATGACACGACCCAACCGGGGGCCTTGTCGTAATGGGCATCCCAAGTCCATACAGGACCAGGGAACACCCCCAAATACCCAACCCAACCATACATTGCATACCCCGATGTGGATGAATTTTGAACATATAACAAGATAATACATAACTATCCAAATCCAGACTTTGGGATAGGTCTATATCCACGACTGACCCAAATGAGTCCAACCGTCCCCAAACTAACCAATAGCCATAACCAAACCAAACCATATCCATCTAAGTTCCATAATAATTATATATATATATATATAATCCTAAGATAAAATAGGCTAGAATAGTAAGAAATTTAGTCCTATGGTATCAACCCCAATACCAATGCCAATACCAAGGATGACCCCATACCGATCCCGCCTATGCCAACCCATATTAATTCCACAAATGCCTCTAACCAAAAAATACCAAAATCCAATTGGGAAATGCCCTTAATCATAGCCGAAACCAATATCCATAAATAATCCAAAGTATCAAATAATATCCATGAAATGGAGCCTTCCAAAAAGATGGAATCTCACCACTTCAATCCAAATACTGATCCCAAAGTTTGATCGCTGAACAGGAGAAGTGGAACGGCTGGTTCCTACATCGCGTGGGATACAGTCGCTCGAAGATGAGTTAGCGGGTGAATGCTAGCATGAACTCTAGATAAGGATAAGAAATTCCATTTAAGAAAAACCTAGTAAAACCATCCGTATGCACACAAACCATACATATATATAGATATATATATAACCATACTGGGAAAGAGAATCGGTTTAGCATGTATTTGAAACCATTAACCTGGGTATTTGTAGCTTAGTCGTCCTTAACCACCCATGGGCTATATGAGTCCAGTATAACCCCCTGAATGGGCATTGATATGTGTGGCCACATGAACCGAAGATACCATAAGAGTAAGGGATTCCCAAGTACCCTCACCCTCCATGATACATATGTAAAGTGTACTTAGAGGATTCCTGTGCACCTCATAGTATCATATAAGGGTCGCTATGCCCTACCCCTCTTGTCGAAAAATATGAGTTTCCAGTGTTTGTTTATTGAACTCCCATTTTCACAGTTAGCTATCACACCTTGCCATTATTGCCCAATAAAAATCATTTCCAACCAACCAATCCATTATTCCATTTTTATTAACCAAGGCTATTAGATAGTGATATCGTTATACCGAATATAACATACAAGTAGTGTCCTTATCCAAACCTTTTAAGGTAAAGGGATTCTCGTGTACCTATTTACCAAGTTAACTTGGGGGAGTCCCATGTACCCCACAAGTGTTCCATTATGTTTTCTTGGGGGATTCCATTGTACCCTACAAGTGTCCCATTAACAAGTTTACTTAGGAGATTTCATTATACCCCACAAGGATATTTGTTAAACCAACCATTCCATTTAACCATTCTAAACTATTTATACCATTTAGGGTTCCATTATCAAGTTTAAACCATGCATAAGTTCCATTAAAAATCCAATAACATAGTGAAATCATTATCATAGGCATTTTATCAAACATATTGGGGGCATAGTATATCCAAAACCAAAGCTAATTAAAAACAACCATTCCAATGCATCAAATTATCCAAATCCACCATTAATGCATATAAAGCATAATTAAGACATGGGAAAATCATAACCAATAATTTATAACCAAAACCCCCAAATTATATTTGAAAACCCAAAATCATACAACATTCAAATCATGAAAACATTATATAAAATCCATGCCTTCAGTTGGAACTAACAATAAGGGAAGAGAACATGCCTTAAACCAAGAAGATGATGGAGAGAAATCACCAGCACAAGCCATAAATTAATCCTTAAGATGAAACCTCAACATCATTTGCCCAAGAACTTTAGAGAGGATTAGAGAGTGTTTCTTAGTGTTAATGAATAGAATAATAGGGCAAATAACCATCCAAGTTAGTTAAAAGTCGTGGGTGCTTATTAGGTTAAGTAGGGAAATATCCAGATTACCCTCACTTAAACTGCATAAAATTCTCATCATAGGGTATGATTGACCCATATAACTCATACCCTCTCGGTACGTACGGTACCCACCACTCGTACCCTAGACCTTTATCCTTGAACCTAACACTGTCCAAGGTATGACTTACTCAAATCTAAGTTGTACCCAAGTATACAACTAGTACCCATAAACCGTACCCTGGCAGAATAGAATCATAAGAGAATTGAACACTGCCTACCATACAAGTCCATGGTATGACTCATACCTTGGCTTATGGCTTATGGTAAGCCACTCATACTCAGATCCAACCTAAGTCACAAAGTCTAAGATTAATTAAAGTGACCAACTAACCCGTACCTACCGATATGACTCGTACAAAAAAATCATATCCATTCCAGAAACTAAATCCAAACCACCAACCAACATTAGTCAGCATATGAATAACCCATAACACTCGTATCCCATTGTAAGAGTTGTTTCCCCTAGTCGTACCCTGTCTAGTGACTAGAAATCTAGGAATTTTTTAAGAGGCAGAAACCCAGGACGTTTCACCTAAGGTACGAGTTAGGGGTTGGGTTTTTGTATTGGTCAGTATAGGGGAACATGGTGAACGGTAGGGTATGAGTTGGGTACCACTCTTACCCAAGGGTATAATTTGTATGGGTGAGTCATACCCACCTAGAAGTTGATTTTCATCTTAAGTGAGGTTAGTCCACACATTTTCCTCCCCAAACCTTTATGTACCCACGTTATATAACCCTTGGTTTCCTCCTATAAAACTTGTTAAAATATCAAGAAACTTCAAATATCCTCTCTAAACCCTCTCTTAAAGATTGGAGGCTAGGGTTTCTACAAGTGTTCTTCAAAGGGCTCACGAGTCAAGTTTCTCTCAGAATCTTCTTTTCGAAGGAATGTACTCCTTCCCCAATTGTTAGTTCCAACTAAATACATATTTTAATTTACTTTAAACATTGAGCATGAATCATAAATAGTGGTTTTGGAAACATATGTTGAGGGTCTTGATGCATATTGTTGGGTCTTGATTAAAATTATGTTTCCTCATGTTTTCGGTGATGGTTTGCATATGTGGGTAATTTTTGGTTATGATTTATCAAATGGGTCATGGTTAACCCTAAACTTGATCGTTTATGCTTTGGTTTTGGTCTTGAAAAAGGTATGCCCTCAACATGTTTGATAAAATGCCTAAAAGAATGTTTTTACTCTTTTACTGAACTTTCATTAGAATTATTGCATGGTATGGTTTGATGATGGAACCCTAAATGGAATTGGATGGTTTTGTATGTTTTAAAATGGTATAACTTCTCTAAATGCTTGGAACAATCTAAAATAATTTAAATGGTGCGAATGGTTTGGAATGGTTAAAGAGTAAGGTCTTACTGGTTATGGTTGGTCTAAATGATAACCTTGAGAGGTACGTAGGAATCCCCCAAGAGAATAAAATAATAAAATTGATTTGAATAACTTTTATGGCTTAATTTAACATTATTTTTGGGTACAAAGAAATCCTCCAGGTACATGGGATTACCCTAAGAAAACCTTAGTAATGAAATACTCGTAGGGTACAGAATCCCCCAAGTAATCTTAATGATGATGTACTTGCGGGGTACGCGGGAATCCCCCAAGTAAATAAATTAATGTAACATATGGGGTACATAGCACTCCCCTAAGGTTGACTAAGTACATTGCTTTCAAGGTATAGTCAGTATGACGATACCATTTGTAATAGACTCGATTGATAAAAAATGGAATAATGGTTTGGTTGGATGGTAATGGTTTTTAATTGGGCAATAATGGCGGGGTATGATAGCTAAACCTGAAGGTTGGAATCCAAGGGACGAACACTAGAAACTCATATTTATTGACATGAGAATAGGTCATGTAAACCTTATATGATATATATGGGGTACACAATAACCATCTAAGTATACATGTACATATGTATCATAGAGAGTGAAGAGTACTCGAGAATCCCTTACTCCTGTGGTATCTCCGATTTATGTAGCTACGTGCATCAAGGCCCATTCAGGGTTTACACTGGAACTATATAGCCCGTGGGTGGATTATGATGGTTAAGTTTCACATACCAAGGTTAATAGTTTTAATGGCATGCTAAATCTAGTTTCCTTTCCTGACATGGTTACATATATACATATATGTATGTATGTATGGTTTTTATGCATATGGTTGGTTTACTTGGTTTTAAAGGTTAGCATTATCTTATCCTTATATGGAGTGCATGCTAGCACTCACCCGCTAACCCATCTTTGGGTGGTAGTATCTCTACGTGATGTAAGAACCAGCCATACTACTACTCCTACTCATTGATTTAATTTGGGTACACTCAGTGTTGGATTGAAGTAGTGAGCTTCCATGGTTCGAAAGGCATCTATTTTATGTCATTGATTACTTTGTATAATTTTGTCTTTCATAGACTTAGATTTTGGCTATGGTCGGGAGCATGTCCCGAATAGGTACTCTTTGGTTTGATTTAGAGGCTTGGTATGGACAATTATAAACTAGGGTATGGATTGGTTTTGTTATATATAAATATATACATTGGATTATTATTTTGGTATTGCTTTATGGTATTGTCTTGGCAGTAGGTTGGATATTGGGTGGTTGGAATAGGTTGGGTTGGTCTCAGATATAGACTTATCCCAAAGTCACCACTTTGGTAATGCATTATCCTGTTATATGGTCGGAGTTCATCCAACTTAGGTTACATATTGGTTGGTCGAGTTGGGTATCAGGGACGGTCTCTGATCCCGGATGGACTTAAGACTACCTATTATGACAAGGCCCTGACTCGAGTCATGTCAAGTTGGAATCAGAGCTAGGTTTTGGTGTCATGGGGTATCCACAAAGTCATGTCGAGTAGAGTCTTGCTTATCAGTGTTTCGTACACCACACTTATAATCAAGAGGTTACGAGGTATTTAGGAATATTTTACTTTGTTGTTGTTCTATGTTCAGGCTATGGAGTCTGAGGTCTTGAAATCTTCCCTAATTTTTATTTAGTTTATCTTTTGGATCATGTCCTCTCAATGATGTGAAGTTCGTGGTAACTCACCTATCCCACTCAAGGAAAACATGGATTGATCTAGTCCAACTTATGGGGCATAGGCTCGGTCAAGGGTCATAACTTTTGGTTTTCCCCATGGAGTTCCAACGATCTCTACTAACCCTACTCTGAAAGGTGACACTCATGTTCAGTTGTCTCAAGGAGAGATTATCAATGCCAAGTTTTAATGTTCTATTCATTTGTTGGCCCAGTTAGTGATGACTCTATCATGCTAGTCTGATTTTAGTAGTGTGAGAAAGAATCAGGCAAGGTTAGGAAAGAGGCAAAGTAAGAAGTCTCAATATTTTTTGCATGTAGAGGTCAAAAAATTTATGGTAGGAGTGGTGGACAGTGGGTTGAGCAAAGGAATCTGAGAAGTTCTCATGTGGTTGTCAGTGTCCCTTATCCTTGGTCTTCTAGTGAGTATCACTTTTGGGCTGGTAGAGTTCAGTCAGCCTAATGTTATCCTTATTTATGACTTTGCAGTCAATTGCACCACGATTAATGCTATAAAGGGAGGAACCAATATTTTTATTGTGTTTAATTAGGTTATATACAATGAGTGTATTCCATAAGGGTTGCCACTAGGGCAAATAGGATACCGACTACCACTTCTCTAGCTATTATAGAAAAGGGTATTGCTTCTATCTCTCATATTGGTCGGGATAGTCCCAATGCTCTCATTATTCCTTAAGAGTTTGAGGCACCTCCTAATGCTGATACTATTATGTTGAAACCTCTTCTCCCATGGTGTGTATGGTTTTCTTAGTTTGGGGTCCCCTCTTTTTTGTGACCCTATTTGTGGTTATTTATTTTGGTTTTGGTTCTAAGGTTGTTTCAGACAATTTTTTTGTTTCTACCTCAGTAGGCATCTCTACGATTGCTACAAGAATATATGGGGTGTGTGTGGTATCTATTAGTAGTAAAAAGGTGTCTTAGTGGATTTTTCTAACTCGAATATGGTGGATTTTGATGTCATTCGAGGTAGGGATTGGTTACACTCATGCTACAAGTCCTTAGGTTGTTGGACTTATAAGGTTGTCTTTAGTCTCCATGGTGAGTTGGTTATGGAATGGGAGGATAGTTTTGTTCCTTAGCTATTAAGGGAAAGGTTACATTATATCTTAAAACTCGTAGAATTGGTCTCCAAAGGGGTGTCTTTATTATTTGGTCTGATTTAAAGATTCTAACTTGGAAGGTCCTTCTTTGTATTTTGTTTTGGTGGTGCATGAATTTCTTGGGGTCCTCTTAACGACCCTTATGGTTTATTTCTAATAGGGAGGTTGGTTTGGTATTGGTCTTATTTCGAACACTTGTCCAATTTCTATTCTTTCTTAATAGAATGATTCTGATTGAGTTAAAGGGGCTTAAGGAGAAAATAAGGGATCTCTTAGATCTACCAATAGTGGTGGTGGATACTTAAGAGGCTTGGGGAGGCATGATTTATGAATGATTTTCATGGCATAGTTGTGTTATGGTTTTGGGTTTTCATATATATGTTAGTGATTTTGGTTATAATGGTTGATTATGGTTTTCCCATGTCTTTTACTTATGGTGTGCATATTATAACTGGTGATAGAGCAGAGTAATATTTTGGGATAGACATAAAGAGTATAGCCCGGTGGCCTAGGATTAATTCCTTTTAGCTTTGGATAGGCTTGAACATGGAGGTAGTGTAAATCTAGACTCAAGCTCACGTAGTGATGTGTCTTGATAAATTCTAAGATGAATTGGATTGGATCTCTAGCATAAGTTCTATTCATCCAGTAATCTATGTGTTTATGTGGAGGTAAGGTATGGATAATACTTTATTGGTTGGTTCTTTTGGGTGGTATTGGTATCTCTTATTCCTTAATCTTTAGGGAGGTCCTGATAAGGATCTTGGAATGGTAAGTTTGTCGTTTGTGAACAAAAGGTGTGGCTTTGGTAAAGGTTCCATGGTGGAACCATAAGTTCAAGAAAGTCATTTGAAATACGGAAGTAGACATAGAGTCCAAGTATCTTTGTTGATTTTTTAACATATCTTGGTTTTCTAACGTGGCTAAAGGAAGGGAATATGTGCTCTTGCATCTTTGTTTTTTAACTTAGTCAGAAGTAGGAATAGAGGTATTGGGGTGTAAATCGTGTTTGGGGTATGTGGTGATCTTCTCATCTTTGTTTATGTCCTTGTCTTCTATATTGGTTGGACAAAAGTTTGATGTGTGTTAATGTGTTATCTCATGCTTGTTCTTTTCCTTAGCCGTCATTTGAGGATGAATGATCCTAGTAGGGGAGACTATAACACCCCGGGATTTTGACCCTTACAAAATTTCTTAGGCTTTGGACTTTCTAGGCAAGGTACAACTCAAGGGTACCATTTGTACCCTTGGATATGGTTTGAGGATGGATCACTCATATATTATTCAGTGGGTTTGGCTTTGTTACTATCCAAGATACAACTCAACATTATACGAGTTGTATGGTTGGATACAAGAAGTATGATGCCAAGTCGTATGGTGCGTATTGGTTGGACTAGTTGAAACTTTCAAAGATACGGTTTAGGGTATGGTTTGGGGGTACCACTCATACCTTAAGGTACAAGTTAGGGGTTGGGTTCTCGTATATTGTTAAGTATAGGGGACCATGGTAAAGGGTAGGGTACGAGTAGGGGTACCACTCGTACCCTAGTGTACAATTTTCATAGGTGAGTCGTACCTACCTGGAAGTTGATTTTCAGCTTTTAAGTAAGGGTAGTACGGACATTTACCACCCCAAAACCTTATGTCCAAACATTATATAACCCTTGGTGGCCTCTCATAATACTTGTTAAAATATCAAAACACTTCAAATATCCTCTTTAAATACTCTCTTAAAGATTGGAGGCTAAGGTTTCTACAAGTGTTCTTCAAAGGGCTCAAGAGTCAAGTTTCTCTCGGAATATTCTTGTATAAGGTGTGTACTCCTTCTTTCATTGTTAGTTCCAACTAAAGGTATGTTTTAATGTGCTTAAAATATTGAGTATGAATAATGAATGGTAGTTTTGGAAACATATGTAGAGGGTCTTGATGCATATTGTTGGGTCTTGGTTTAAATTATGTTCCACATGTTTTTGGTGATGGTTTGCATATATGAGTATATGTTGGTTATGGTTTAACAAATGGGTCATGGGTAACCCTAAACTTGATGGTTTATTCTTTGGTTTTGGTCTTGGAAAAGGTATGCCCTCAATATGTTTGATAAAATGACTAAGAGAATGTTTTTACTCTATTGTTGAACTTTCATTGGAACTATTGAATGGTATGGTTTGGTAATGGAACCCTAAATAGATTTGGATGGTTTGTATGATTTAAATGGTTTAAAATAGTATAAATTCTTTAAATGCTTGGAATGGTATAAAATGGTTTAAATGGTGTGAATGGTTTCGAATGGTTAAAGGGTAGGGTCTTGGTGGTTATGGTTGGGCTAAATGAAAACATTATGGGGTACGTAGGAATCCCCCAAGAGAATGAAATAATTAAATTAGTTTGAATAATGGTTATGGCTTAATTGAACATCCTTGTGGGGTACAAAGAAATCCCCCTAGTAAACATACTAATGAACATCTTGCGGGGTACATGGGATTCCTCCAAGAAAAGCTTAATAATGAAATACTTGTGGGGTACACAGGAATTCCCCAAGTAAGCTTAATGATGATGTACTTGTGGGGTACATGGGAATCCCCCAAGTAAACAAATTAATGTAACTTATGGGGTACAAGGGACTCCCCTAAGATTGGATAAGGACATTTTTGCAAGTTATAATCAGTATGATGATACCACTTGTAATAGCCTTGATTGATAATAAATGGAATAATGGTTTGGTTGGATGGTAATGGTTTTTAATTAGGCAATAATAGCGGGGTGTGATAGCTAACCGTGAAGGTGGGAGTCCAAGGGATGAACACTGGAAACTTATGTTTGCAGACATGAGGATAGGTCATGGTAACCTTATATGATACTTATGGGGTACACGAGAATCCCCTAAGTATACTTGTACATATGTATCGTAGAGAGTGAAGGATACTCGAAAATCCCTTACTCCTATGGTATCTCCGATTTGTACGGCTACACTCATCAAGGCCCGTTCAGGGGGTTACACTGGACCCATATATCCCATGGGTGGATTATGATGGTTAAGCTTCACATACCCAGGTTAATGGTTTTAGTGATATTCTAAACCCAGTTTCCTTTCCCAGCATGGTTACATATATACATATTTGTGTGTGTGTGGTTTGTATGCACATGGTTGGTTTACTTGGTTGTAAACGTTGGCATCATTTTATCCTTATCCTGAGTGTATGCTAGCATTCACCCGCTAGCCCATCTTTAAGTGGTTGCATCCCCACGCGATGCAGGAACCGACCACACTACTCCTCCTGCTTATTGATCGAATTTGGGAACAGTCGGTGTTGGATTAAAGTAGTGAGTTTCCATAGTTCGAAATGTGTCTATTTTATGTCATGGATTACTTTATATGTTTTTGTCTTTTATAGACTTGGTTTTTGCTATGGTCAGTGGCATGTCCCGACTAGGTACTCTTTGGTTAGATTTAGAGGCTTTGTAAGGACAACTATGGACTGGGGTATGGATTGGTTTTGTTATATATAAATAAATACATTGGATTATTGTTTTTGTTTTGGTTTATGGTATTGGCTTGGCGGCAGGTTGGTTATTGGGTGGTTGGACTTGGTTGGATTGGTCTCGGATATAGACTTATCCCAAAGTCACCACTTTGGTAAATGCATTATCTTGTTATATGATCGGAGTTCATCCAATTCAGGATAAATATTGGTTGGTTGAGTTGGGTATCAGGGGCAGTCTCTGGTCTCGGATGGACTTGGGACTGCTTATTACGACAAGGCCCCGTTCGGGTCATGTCAGTTACATAATGTGCCAAATCTTGTATCAAGTCTTAACATATGTTCTTGAAGCATTCATTCATGAGACATGAAGTGAAGGACTTCCAACCTTCCAACCTTATAATTTAGAACATTGAGCTTCTCCGTTACATTAGACAAGAAGACCCAAACATCAAGTCGTCACATTTTATATGGTAAGGGGACCCAAGGAACAAACCTTCACATCTTAAATAGTAAGCGGAACCGAACCACAAACCTTCACATCTTATATGGTAAGTGTACCCGAACCACAAACCTTCACCTCTTATATGGTAAGTAGACCTGAACCACAAATCTTTACATCTTATATGGTAAGTGAACCCAAACTACAAAACTTCACATCTTATATGGAAGTCGACCCGAACCACAAACTGTTATAATCATTACTTATACTTAGTCGATCATTTGGACTCTAAACCTTTTTACTCAACACATAAAGGTTCTAACCCAATTCGCCAATTCAAGCCACCAAGGCTACATTTCAACACCATAGATGACCACATGGTCTTTACAAACATCATTTAACCACTAATCGTTCAATTAGGCCAAACCCTTAGTTCATAGCACGAAGAAAGTTCGTTTATGGTCATCATGACCTTTACAAGCAAATCATTCCTTATTATTATTCTTATACCCATCTTTAGTTCAACTACAATTCAAGTTCATGTTTAAGGACTTTAACACATTTAGTCAACCAACTACCAAAGACATCCATTAACTCATTACATGGACAACAAGATCTTTAACAAGCATTCATAATCATGATAAAAACTTTATATCTCATTAATGTTCACTATACCAATACCATAGTTCAATACACCATTATCAAGTGACTAGTTAATTCTCTTAGACATTTTCACAAACACCTTGAGGGCACACTTTTATCAAGACAAAAACCAAAGTAGAAATCATTAAACTTAGAATTAATCATGATTCATTTGTTAATCCACAATTAACAAGTACCCACATGTGCAAACCATCACCAAAAACATGTATAAACACTAGTTAAAGCAAGAGTAAACAATACCCAACACTATGCTTCAAACCCCTTAACATTTGATTACAAAACCACCATTTACAAGTCAAAATCATTGTTTAAAACACATGATATTTTGAAATAACAATGAGGGAAGAGATACATGACTTATACAAGATGATTAATGGAGAGGACTTGACACCCTTCCTGCCTCTAGTTGAAAACTTGAGAAACCCTAGCTACCAATCTTCAAGAGTGAGTTAGAGAGTGTATTTGGTATGTTTTATCCACCCAAGGACTGTTAAGAGAGGTTACAATAGGTTATATAGTGAGGGGACTTAAGGATTTGGGGGTGGGAAATGTCTATAAAACCCTCAGCTTATAGGATGAAAACCTAACTTGCAAGAGGGTACAACTCCCTTACCAAATCGTACCTTAGGGTATGAGTGGTACCCTAACTCGTACCCCAGGACTCTGCCTAGGGTACGACCATACACACTTGACTTATACCTTGGGTATGAATGGTACCCTAAAACGTATCCTAACCCATACCCAACATAGTTTCATCAAGACAACACCTAAGACACCATACGACTTAGAATGATATGACTTATACCCAAAGGTACGACCATGGGGAGGCTAAATCATATTTTTGATAGTGTGTAACCCCCAGCAAACTGCCTAGGATATGAGTGAGGGGTCACTAAGTCATACCCAAGGGTACGACTAGTATCCTGAGTCATATCATGGATAGAATATTGAAAACCAAAATATTTTTGCAAGGGCAACAACCTTAGGTATTTCATTCTCCCTCACTTAGGATCATTCATCCTCGAATGATGAGTACGACAAACACAATCACAACTTAACACGTTGTTACTCATCAAACTAGCCTTATGCTACGCTAGAAAATAAGGACATACAACAAGGTCAAGGCACTTTCCAAGATCACTACCGACCAACCATTTGTTCCATCGACTTTAGGACTCAAACCCATTGTCCATCAAATACACTCATTCAATTCAAAGTTTAAGGACTTGAAACCTTTTCCTAACAAGGATATAACTAAAGTTAAGAACACCAACACATACAACTCAAGTATAAGTTCCCGGAACGGAGGGTAAATATGGATACTTGGGCTTTATGTCCTCTTCCGCCTCCCAAGTAGCTTCCTTGGACTTTTTGTTCCACCATAGAACCTTCATTCTCTTTCGTTCGGAACCGGCGAACTTGTCATTCCAAGATCTTTATTGGGACCTCTTCATAGGACAAAAAATTTTAAAATATGAACATTCTCTAAGGAAACAACCAATAAAGGATCACCTATACATTTTCTTAACATAGATACACGGAAATAAGATGAATGGAAGTCATGCTAGACGAACAGTCCTATTCAACTTATACTTTCCCAGGGGAAACCATTCCTTTATGCATGCAAAAATGAAAACACTTTACTAAAACCATTCTAGAAAGAAGGAATAGTAATTTAGACGAGTGTCTGAGACAAGACCAACCCACCACTCAATATCCCATCGAGGTACTAGAAAGGTCATCAATGAGAATCCTCAAGATATTCATTAACCATGAAAACGGACTCTAAAGAAAGACCTTGCGAGTTAGAGTCTTTAACTCGGACCAAATGATACAAATTCCCTTTAGAGATTATCTTTTGGGCTCTAAGATAAGAGATGAACCTCCTTTTAGTCACTAAGGAACCTTTTTTCCGTACAATAACCAGCTCATTAAGGAATTTTAAACATGACCTTATGGGTTCAACAATCTAAGGAAGTATAGCACCAATGCAACCAATCCATACCTAGAATAACTTCAAAATCAACCATATCAACTTCTTGAAAATCAACAAGAGTTTCTTTACTACCAACAACTACTACACACCCCTTATAGACTCCTTACAACCATAAAGTCTCTTATCGAGGTAGAAATAGAAAAGGATTCCAAAATAAATTGGAATAAAATTGAAATACACAATCATAGATGGGGTCGCATATGAGAAAGATGGACCTTGTACCAAGTAAAGCATACGCATCACAGAAAAAAGAGTTTTAACATACTTGCAATAACATCCAGAGATGCCTCTAACTCTTGGCAGGAAGCAAGTGCATATAACTGATTCCGGCCAGTGCCGGTACCATAAACAAAAGTAGAAGTAAAAACAACACCCTTTGGTGTAAGAGTAGATGAAGTAGCAACGGGGGCCCTATCGTCCCAAGAAGCCACTCGAGAAGGGCACTCTCGCTGTATGTGCCCAATATGTCCACATATAAAACACATGTTCCTCCTCTTCTCATACTCACCACGATAATACTAACCACATAATCTACAAGGAGGGTAGGCCAGCACTAATTAGGTCTCATTGGCCTGAGAATCACTACTCAGCCAATTCTTTCTTTTGGATAACTTACCACTTAACTGTTGACCTCTACTTAGCTTAGAATACCGAGACCTCTTACCTTGCCTATCATTAATCTCAACTTGTTTCCTTTTATCTTCCTTCACTTGTTGTATATACATAACTATCCTAGAGATGTCAATGTCATTGATCAATAAAGTAGCCTTACTCTTAAGAACCAATTTGAGAAACAATCCTAAAACAAGAATATGCATCCTAAATCTTATACTAAAACCCATCTCAGGGGCATACCTAAACAACTAATGGAATCTCAAGGAAAACTCCTTGAAGGACATCCTACTTTGACTCAAATTTACAAACTCTTCCACTTTTGCTTCCCTCAACTCTTGAGGAAAGAAGTAATCTAAAAAGGCATTAGAGAAATCCTCCCATACGGTAGCACTAGCATCTAAACCTCTAGACATCTCCCACTCTTTGTACCACTGGTATGCAACGTCTTTCAATTGATAGGAAGCAAACCCAACACCTTTAACTTCCGACACATGCATAATTTGAAAGATCTTCTCAATTTCATCAATAAAACTTTGAGGATCTTACTCAAACTTCACACCCGTAAACATAGGAGGGTGCAACCTCATGAATTGGCCAACGTTTGTGTCCTTAGAGGATGGATCAAAAGAAACACCATGCTCAAACTGAGAAGCTACCAGTTGAGTTAATAGAGTAATTGAGCGATGGAACTCAGCATTAGTAGCATTCCCTTGAGGTGATGAAGAAAGAGTGTCACTCTCATAAGCAGGGTTAGTGAGGGACAGGTGGAACCCTACGAGAATGGTCAGATTTCGCATCTCTAGCCCAGGTCTAGACCCCAGAAGTTGGATGAGCTCTATCCATAGGGCCCTCAGTAGGGGCCAAGGTGTGTGCCTGAACATCAGATCTCCTTAGAGGTATAATCTGAAATATAAGCAGACAAAAATTAGAGAAATCTAAGATCTTAGACTCTATAGCTCGACATTGAAACACAAGAAAGGGAAATATTTCTAATTGCCTCATAATCCCTATCTTTTAAGTGTGGCGCGCTTCACACTAATAAAAAAGACTCTACTTGACATAGCTTTATGGACACCCAACTGACCATAAACCTAGGATTTAATACCAACTTGACATGATTCAATACCGATCTATGTCATAAAAGACTATGAAATAAATGTCTTCTGAAGAATGGAACACACGATCCCCGCGAACACTTAGTCATTATGTAGGAAGAGAAAAAGAAGCTCTGGCCCCTATGTCACATAAGTACATAGCATCCGAATATGGTTAGTGGTTGGAGAACTAGCATGTAACTCAAGGATAAGGATAAAATAGTACAGTTGTTCAAACCAAGCCAAAACATCATATGCAACCACATTTATATTAATATAGGCATATATAAAGATACATATACATATAGTTACATAACGTACCAAATCATAGAGCAAGTCATAACGTACATTCTTGAAGCATTCATTCATGAGACATGAAGTGAAGGACTTCCAACCTCCACCCTTATAATTTAGAATATTGATCTTTTCTATTTTATTGGACAAGAAGAACCAAACCTCAAGCTGCTACATTTTATATGATAAGTGGACCCGTGATAACGCTCAACTTACATGTCAACTTAAGTGCAAGACGGCCATCGTTAATATATTTACCCAACTTTGGAGTTGGGGTCGAATGCATGTGGAATAATGTGAGTGGAAATCAAGTCACTTCAAAATAATAGATACAAGTTAAATCCAAATCAATAATACAAGAAGGTAGAAATGGGGGAGATATTTATCTACACTAATGTTTCATTTTGAATTTTTCTAGTATAAATTTGGAACTACGAATAATTAGAGTTTTAACAGGTATACATGGATCTTGGGATTATGCACTACTAAGGGAGTGATATGTGGGTGTTACTAATCAACATCAATTAGTAAGTCAAATATGGGTAGGTTTAGTTATAAATTTTGATGCTAGTCTTTCAAAAAAACACCAAACTTTCACCCATTGATTCTTTCGAATACCTAATAGGTCTGTTTAAAAATCGGTAACCACTACTTCAATCTAGGCATGTCTATTTCTAGGGTGATACCCATGGTATAGTCAACCTCACATTCACCCTTATGTCTAAGATAGTGAAAATTTAGCAAACTACACACACAATTGTCTATCATTGCTATGGTCTCCACATCCCTCTTTCAAGGATGATATGAATTCCTAAACTTCACCCAAAACCCTTCTTTTGAAGATGGCTTCAGATTTTCTAGAGCATGGAGCTTTCACTCATCATACCCATGTAGGTATTTGGGGCTTTCACCCATCAAACCCCAACCAAGTTAGCATAGAAATAATAAAACCCATAAACAGGAACTACTAAATAGAAGCTAATCAATAACAATCCACACACACTTTAAGCCTTATTCACACATAACTCCAAGAGGGAGATCTAGCTACACATAAGATAAATAAACTTAAATATACCCATAATCTCTATTGAAGTGATTTATTGAATCTTAAGTGAATATTACATCAAACTTGGCACTCCCACAAATCAACAATGGAAGTGAGCTAATCTTCCACTTAGAAAGACTCCAATATATTCTTCACTCAAAAATTATACAATATTTTCTTCTCCAAAAATGGAGGCTATGAATTCAAGATCTAAACCTAAAAATTGAGGAAGATGGAATATGATACATGATGCTAGGGTTTTAGTCTTTTTGCCCAAAAATGGGATCAACCACGTGCATTTCTAGTTTTTACCTTGGGCTAATTTCCTCCGCTAAGATGCGATCACGTGGGTTTGGCTGCTATCGCGGTTAACTTCCGCAATCGTGGTTGAATGACTTTTGCTTGACTGTTGTATCGCAGTCAGTAGACCGCAACTGAGGTACCTGAGGCCTTTATTCTCCAAGTCTTCAGCTACACTTTTCTTGCTTTCTTTTGATCAATTTATGCTCCAATCTATATCTTTTGATCTCCTCAACTCTATGCCTACAAAGAGTGGATGTTAGTGCATTTTATCACTATTTTGTCTCGTTCATTCTTTCAAAATAAGGTAATATGTGCAAATGTTTAGTGAGAATGGGTGGTAAAATCATCACTCATGAACACCCCCAACTTAAAGCATTTTCTTTCCCTCAAGTAACACAACCTCTTACTATAAGACAATAATTCTCTATTCCCAAACTTTATACCTTAAAGGCCACAATGACTTCAACTTTAGTTGAAACCACAAATAACTCATTGCATACAGGCTAAGCTAATTTCCACTACATCCTTCATCAAAATATGCATCATTCAAAGATATATAGGACTTTAAAGAGCAACCAAGTAATAACAACTAATACTCTAGAGGTGGCTTCCTCATGACCATAACTTAGCTATACTCCATTTGCCTCATTCTTCGGAAGGTGACAAAATTACCCACCCCAACTTGTTTCACATGCCAATCCTCACAAGAAAGAAAATTCTACACACCAAGCTACCAAAAATGCAACAAGGAGTTTTAAGTGCAAGAACTCTCTCTCTCAGAAAAGAAATCTCTATGCAACAAGTGTCATATCATAAGCTTGCCCCTATTTTCAATCGTCACTATGAAAAAAAATACATGGTTAGAGATCTCAAAGGACTTTCTAAGCTTGAAACGTAGGTTTGGGTTAGGCTAGGATATCATTTGGGAATAACATGGCTACACCCTTCCTTGAACATCTGCATCACACTTTTTCAATCCTCTTTTTTTACTAAGGGTGATTTTTTTTTATTTTAATTCTTTTCTTATGCCTACTTTTAGCTTTCTTTATTCACCACTGTTCTTTCATTTCTTTTTCTTGAAACTTACGTGCAAGTTATTCCTTTGATAGACTCATTCATTTTCTATTTATTTATTTTCACGGTTTAGGCTCATAAGGTATTTCACTAACAATTTTAAGGCCTCACACTTTCTTCCATCAACCTTTACCACCCCTAACTTAGGATTTTATCCTCAAGTTATAATTTCAAGTTCAAGGAGGGTTTGGTTCAAAAGAGGGATAAAAAATGGATCATGGGTTGTAATGAGTTTGGTAAAGAAAGGTCCAAAGGCTCAACGTGGGTACTAGGGATTATAATTATGCATGGGTAGTCTTTTTCGGCTAGAGTGGGTTCCAAAATCACAAAGGTGGCCTAAGATCATTTCTCCAACTACCTACAATCAAAATTAGTTTTGAAAGACTAACGGGGAAAGTTCTAGATAACACTAGTATACAAGAGATGACTACAAAAATCTTACCACACATGGCATGCAAAATTCGCCAAGGGGGCTCAAATATCCCTCCCGCTAGAGACAAAATGGGAGTATTTATTTTATTCATAAGTCAAAATATATGAAGCCACAAAAAGAGTAAGAGTTTTGTTACAACATGCTCACGTTCATACCCTTAATTTTTCAAAAATTTTGGATGGAGAGGGTTGTTCATTTGTATTAGCCTCTCATATAATTAGCTAAACTATGGCTAAAACCAAAGCCTTAGTCTCACATTTAGGCTCAAAATGGGCAAACTACCCATATGGATACTCAGACTTCACTAATGGTGTACAAAGTGATCCTAACTTTACAACATACAATGCCACAGGTACTTAGACTTTCCTTGCAATTTTGACATTTATGTTATGGGTAATTAGACTTCCTATGTACCTATGCTTTAAAACCCAAACATGATGTTTTACCCATAAGAATGTCATCACTCAATCTATTATAGGGCAAAGCTAGTCGTGTATCATCAAAATTAAAATAAAAGTAAAAGAAAAACTAAAACTAAAAACCATATGATAATCCATAAAACGTTGGCATCATCATTGTACCCAAAGATGTAGCATCTCAAATCAAATAATAATTAAAAAAAATAGTATCCAGAGTGTCATCCCAAAACAACATAAAAAGAAATATCCAACAGTGGATCACCAAAATAATACAGATCCGAGGGAACCCCCAACTAAAAGAAGTGTAATATCCTCATTGCATGTGAAAGAACACAAGAGTAAAAGGGTCTCCCTATATGTGCATCAAGAGTTATCTTCTCCTACTGACTCAACATCACCACTACCAGCATCATCAGTTGACCAATCTGTAGGGGCCTTATCCTCCACTGTCCATCCTTAGTGAAAGTTGCCGATGATTGGGTTTGAGCATCTTGAAGATGTCTTTCACCTTATTCCACAGCTTTCTAAAAAACTTATCTCTTTTCTTCTCTCTCTTTACCATCTTCTCATACAAATCCGTGAGGTCCCTATGAGAGGCGGCTAAGGCCAAATAGTCTCTTCTCAGACTGGCTACTGTGGCACCCTACTTCTGCTACTCCGCTATGTACTTCTCATAATCTAACTGTGCTATATATGAATGACAAGCAGTGGAGGGCTCTCTCGATCCCTGAGGTAGTTTGGAAAATAGTTCTTTCACCCTCTCCATCAAAACAGAGATGTCATCGAAAGCAGTGGTTAATGAGGGATGAGGGTCTGCAAGAGTCTGTGTCCTCTTAGACTGATTTGCCCATGTCCATCTTTCTCTTCTTACTCTGACCTGGGGAACCCTCACCTTTGAATTTGAGTGGGCAGATGAGGAATCCTGGACGCACCCAAGTATCTACAGCATACTCTTTGACTTCTGCCTTTTTGCAAAGCTCAGTTATAAGGGAAGGGAAAAAAGATGCATACCTCCATGATTTTGAAAATACCTCCACTTCGAAAGAACAATCTTGCACATATTGAGGGGGATGCCAGATAGGATACAAGCCATCATCTGAGCTTGCAAATTGGTGACAATGGTTATATGGGTGCGTGGAGATAATCAGCTGCATATGATGTTTAGCCAAAGCCTGACTTCTAATGTGAAGTCCTTTATCAAAATATCTCTCTTGGTGATGGACCAGGGAATTACTTTTCCAAGACATAAAATATTTTCCAGCCAGGTCCCTGGCTCATATTTTTTTGCCTGGAACTGCCCTATGTCAGAATCTGGGAGCCCATACACAACATTAATTTACTCTACTCCAAAATTCACTTGCTTACCCCGAATTGTCATCACTGGGTTTGTAAGAGAAACTATGCTGAGGTTTGCGTAGAACTCACGTACCCACTACTCATTATCATAGCAGGGTTCCGGGGTAAAGCATATCCATAGGGTTATAGTGAGTCTAGCATGGAATTCTGGGAGCTTCTCCTCCACCTTGTTTAAGCTAATACCCCTCTCAAAGAGTATCTTTGTCCTATGGAAATCCTCATAGTAGAGGTGTTGGCATTATGCGTCCATGAATCTGGGGTCGTCGAAATCTCCCATTTTTGTGGATGAGAACCTGTAAGTCATTTAACTTAGACCAACATTAGTATTATTGTACCAAAAAATGCTAGATCAAACAAATAAATGCATACGACAGTGTTATAGAAGGTTTTGGGGGCAGAAATAGACGTGCAAAAATTTTCTGTTCCTACAAACACTACCCTCAGTTATGGCGATTGGAGAATAGTAACCGCAACTGTGAAGACATGATTGCGGTCATCGAGACCACAATCACGATACTTGAGACCGTAGTGTGCAGTTCTGCACTTCAGTCAAAACACATAATTTTATCCCCATATTCGTGTTCTACTAGGCACGTAGGCATTAACACTAAGGGACTTAAGCCTAGTTATCATAATTAAAACCCCAAACTCAAAGAATTTAACATGGAGCTCATAGGGGTATTGAATCGAACACATGGTGTACACAAATATTTTAACCATTTAAACCTTAAATTTGGGAACTCAAGACTTCTCCATTAGTTTGTACACCAACTAAAATAGTAACCACAACAATAGTCACCAATAATCATGCATTTCGGGATGAAAACATCATTTCAAGACTCTCCTAAATGACAAGTTCTAAGCATATATGTAATACCCCAAAAATCCAAACCAATGTTAGCGCCATGATTCAAGCTCGTGCATAGTAAATTATCATTCTTTGATAGTTTTATGAGTTATTTGAGGCATATTAAGGCCCCAAATAATTCCCAGCTATTAGATGAATCAAAATAATCCTGACTGATTGAAATTTTGATAAGAATGTTGCTTTATTCTACTTCAAATGAGCATATCTTTTGCTTTATTGAGAACTTTCCAGCTCAAGACCCACCAAGTTTTAGGAAATTGAATTAGCTTTCCAACAATATCAATTTCTCCCAAATTCGATAGTCGTTGAGAAATTATGGTGATTTTAGTGAGAGAAGTAGAATACTAAGATAAGTACCGTATCGCGGTGAAGGACAAATTAGCAATTATCTGATTTCCAGTATGGCACCGCGATTATCCCATGTCGTGGTAGAGTTCTAGTTCACGTTCTTCCTTTTTCCAGCAAAGCATCGCGATGGCGCAATGTCGTACCAAAGTATAATTTCACGATCGTCCATTTTACAATGACGCACCGTGATGGCACCGCATCATGCCAAGGTGCAATTTTACACTCTTTATTGGAATAAACTTACACTAAAATTCCAGTGACTCACTGTGTTAGCACCACATTACGGTGATGGTCAAAATCAGGATTTTCAATGACAAAAATTAAATTTCTTGAAGGGGCAATTTTGTCTTTTTCCCATGACCCCAATCCATGAAAAACACAGGATCAAAACCCCAATAGCCTATTAGGTCATTATTTTATTCAATTTCTCGCAAATTAAAAGTTGTCCCTTTTAAGAACAAACCCTAGCCCTCAAGATTCAAGGTCAAATCTCAAGAATTCACCATCAATCCTCACAAATTTATAAACCAAGGTATGTTAAGTGTTCATCCATGGGTTCCTTTCACTCATGGAGTGCAAGTATCCAATTCTAAATTAAAAATTATGATCTTTACAAGTTACCATGATTTTAAGTGTAATTTTAACTATGAACCTCCATGAATTTTAATTCTTTATCATGTTTATATGAAATTGATGTTGGTCTTAAACCCTATGTGTTTGAATAATATTGTTCATAGTTTTAAATCATGAATAAGTGATATTAATGTTAAAATCATGTTATTATTCCCATCCTAACTTACACTATGCATATCAAGTGTTTGATGAAATGCCTACAAGAATGAATTTTGAATAAATGCTTTTATATTATGTCCCCAAAGTTTTAGTACTATTTTACTATTATTTCTATCAAATCTTGGGGGTTATGAAAACCCAAAAACTTAGCTGCTTAATTAACCTCAATATCTTCATATTAGTTTCAGACATAGTATGAGCAATATCAGTTCAGTCAGCTATCATGATCAATTAAACTTAGAATAGTTTAGTATTTCAAGTCAGTTTAGTTGGGAGTAGGATTTAACATTTAGTGAGTGTCGAGACGATGACTTCCATGTTAGTTAGACAGAGTCATTAGTAGCAGTCTCTGTACTCTAGAACTACGTAGCCAGTGTAGGATTTGAGGAGTCACCCGTTAGTTTAGGCTTGACTACCTCCCAAGGCTCACCCGTTAGTTTAGGATTTACACCCTTAGTCCTTAGGGATGCAATTCAGTGGATCCACACAGCCAGTGTTGGTACCTGTGGCATGGTACTGACACCCTTAAAACTGGGGTCACAGGTTGGACCCTAAATTTGCTCATTGAGGAATGTCAGTTAGATAATAGCTCCCACAGTCTCAGTTCATTCATCATTTCAGTGATTCAGTTTTAGATTAGCTTGACCATAGCGTACAAATATTAGTTATTCAGTTATTAGTCTTTAGTATTTTAGATTTCAGATTATATTCAGAACACGTTTTATGCTTGGTCATGCATTTTTAGCACTTACAGTTTCTATATGTTCTATTCAATATGTCATGCTAGGTATATTCAGTTAGCTATTATTCATGCACATGAAACCATGCATATCAGCCTACCTCATTTAGAATTTCAGTATATTTAAAGTACTGATCACATACTTTTTTCTTGCGCTATAATGTATCATATCATAGGTTCGGATGCTCAATTCTCGAACTATGCATAGACTTTCTAGATTATCAGTTGTAGCAGTGGTGAGTCCTCATATTTTAAGGACATACTAAATTTATTTTCATGCTTTCAGTTTAGTAGTTAGTTGGAGTTAGTTAGGGCCTGTGCCATCAATTCTCATTCATTTAGTTAGAGGCTTTCGAACATTTTAGATAGTTAGTCGATTCTCAGATTTTAGTTGTCATTATTAGATATTTTATCAATATTATCAATTTTTTATAGACTTTATCAGATTTATTACTTAAAACCTTATGGAATTGCTCAATTAAATTCCGCATATGATATTTTGTTATCAATTTTACTCAGTGCTCATAATAGGTACCAGCTCATGGGTTAGCTTGTGGTCTCGTAGGACTGTAAGCACTATGTGGTGACCAGGGTGTACTTCTGGGGCATTACAAACTTGGTATAAGGGCCTAAGGTTTTAAATTCTAAAAGACACATCAAGTAGAGTCTTGTGCATAGGTGTGAAGCATGTCACGCTTATGGACAAGAGGCTATGAGCTGTTTTAGTAAAAGTTTCCTTATTTTAGTGTTCATGTTGTGCGACTGAGTGTGAGATCATATTAAATTGTTTTTCTAATCTATTCTTACTTCTATTTACAGAACATGCCTTCTTTAAAGACAACAAAAAAAGAAACGTAAACCATCTAGCACCTCTGCCCGTTCAGGAAGATTCTCTAAATGAGCATGTTTATCATGTATAGTTTAGAGCTGCATTCACTACTCTATATCAGTCTTTAACAGCTCAGAATATTTGATCATCTACTATTCTAGCCAACCCAACAGCCAATACTATCACCACTAGGATTTAAGACTTTATCCAAATGAAACCTCTTCTGCTTTTAGGATCCAAATCTGAAGAGGATCCACAGGAATTCTTAGACATGGTCCAAAAGGTAATAGATATTATAAGGGTAATTGCTAGTGAGAGTGTTGAGTTAGCTTCCTATCAATTTCAAGATGTGGCTCATACATGGTTTAAGTAGTGAAAGGTAGATAGAGGCATAGATGCAGGGCCTATAAAATAGGAAGAGTTTGTTACTGCCTTCTTAGATAGGTTATTTCTATTAGAGTTAAGAGAGTATAAGGCATTAGATTTTATTAATTTAAGGTAGGAAAACATAAGTGTGAAGGAGTATTACTTTAAGTTTACTCGGTTAGCTAGGTATTCTCCTCATGTGGAAGTTGATAGCAGGTCTAAGAAGAGCAAGTTTGTGTCTGGTGTATCTGACAGTGTGGTCAAGGATTTTAGGACTGCAAGGATGATTAAGAAGATAGACTTGTCTAGGTTGATGGTCCATGCTCAACCGATTGAGGAGTAGAAGACTAAAGAGAGAGATAGAGAACAAGAGGGCTAGAATAGATAGCTTTAATTTCAATCAACCAAGGTCAGAAGGTGGTAACTATCCTCAGTTTCATCATAAATCTTTAGTCCCAGCTCCATCTTCTGTTAGTGCCTTAATACCCAAATTCAAAAATAATAATTGAGATAGGGCACCAGGCTCTAAGTCCCAAGGTAGTGTTAACAATGGTCGTACGAATCCTCTTTGTCAAAAATATGGTAGAAACCATCAGGGTGAGTTTAGAGAGGGCAGTGATGTATACTTTGGGTGTGGCAAGCCAGGCCATGGATTTAGGAGTGTCGGGTAGTTTTTTAGAAATGTAGATATTTGCGCCAATAGGGCCAGTCACATTAGTTATCAGTTCCAACCGGCCGCCCGACTCAGCAGGGTGCTGCTTCTAGTACTACGAGTGGTCAGCATCCAAACAGATTGTATGCCCATCAATCCCGACAGGGTCAGGAAAATTCTCATGATGTGGTTACTGGTATGTTATAGGTCTTTCATTTAAATGTTTATGCTTTATTAGACCCTGGAGCTTCTCTTTCTTTTGTAACCCCTTATATAGCCATCAACTTCAGAGTCAGCCCTAAAATCCTAGAAGAGCTTTTTTCAGTGTCTACCTCAGAAGGTGTCTCTATTATAGGTAGCAGGTATACAGGAACTGTCTGATCACAATATCTCAGAAAGTCAATTCAGTAGATCTTGTGGAGTTAGAGATGATGGATTTTGATGTCATTCTTGACATGGATTAGCTTCAGTTGATTATAGAAATAGAGTTGTTCATTTTTAGTTTCCAAATGAACGAGTCCTTAAAAGGAGGGGTAGTACTACCGCTTTTAGGGGTCAGCATATTTTGTACCTTAGGGAGAGGAAAATGATAACCAAGGGGTGTATTTATCATCTTGTCTGAATTAAAGACTCTAATTCTGAGACTTCTAATCTTAAGTTAGTTTCAGTAGTGAGGAAATTTCCAAATGTTTTCCCTAAAGATCTTCACAAATTTTCTCCCAAATGGGAAATTATCTTTGGAATAGACCTTGTTCTAAATACTCAACCTATCTCTATTCTACCATATAGAATAGCTCCAGCTGTACTTAAAGAGTTGAAAGATCTCCTAGATAAGGGATTCATCAATCCCAGCGTCTCCCCGTAGGGCACACAAGTCCTATTCGTGCGTAAGAAAGATGGTTCTCTTAGGATGTATATCGACTACCGTCAGTTGAACAAAGTCATAATCAAAAACAAGTATCCACTTCCCAGAATTGATGACTTGTTCGATTAAATTTAGGGTGCCAGTTATTTTTCTAAGATAGACCTCAGATTCAGAGTCAGAGAATGTGACATTCCAAAAATAGCTTTCAGAACTCGGTATGGTCACTTCAAGTTTCTCGTCATGTCCTTCGGTCACATCAATGCCCCAGCAACCTTTATGGACTTGATGGTCCGAGTGTTCAAGCCCCAGCAACCTTTATGGACTTGATGACCCTAGATAGGAAGGTCTGGAAGATGCGAATTATGGCAGAGAATTAGGGCCAGTTCGGGTCGCTAGTGTAGGGAATTAATTGGTGGGGGTGTATTCCTGTTATGATTCCGTATTCAGTGTTTCGTGTTCCGTGTTCCATGTTTATTACGAATCTGTGTGCTTTCCTCTGCTTTATATTCCTGCATTCCTGCTTTACTCTATTTTATATTCCTTATGGGTGCCGTATCTATGTTATGTCATCTGCTTCTGTGCTGTACTATGTGTTTGTGTGATATCTCGTGACTTGAGCCGGGGGTCTTTCGGAAATAGCCTTTCTACTTCATCAGAGGTAGAGGTATGGACTGCGTACATCTTACCCCCCCCAGACCCCACTAAGTGGGAATACACTGGGTTTGTTGTTGTTGTTGGTCCGAGTGTTCAAGCAGTACTTGGACATGTTCATCATAGTCTTAATTTATGACATCCTTGTCTACTCCTGAATGAAAATGATCATGTAGACCACCTCAGAATAGTATTGTAGACTCTTAGAGCCCATCAGTTGCTCTCTAAATTCAGTAAGTATGAATTCTGGAAAAGATTAGTATATTTCTTCAGCCATATTGTTTCCAGTGATGGCATTAGAGTCAATCATCAAAAAACTGAGGCAGTGAGAAACTGGCCAAAACCTATCTTTCTATTAGATATTAGGAGTTTCTTGGGTTTGGCTATCTATCATCGATGGTTTGTTGAAAGATTTTCATCTATTGCATCCCCCATGTCTAGACTGACTCAGAAGAAAGTTAAGTTTCAGTGGTCATATTCTTGTGAGAAGAGTTTTTAGGAGTTGAAGACTCGACTCACTACAGCCTCAGTTTTGATATTGCCAGATGGTTCAGATAGGTTTGTGGTGTACTATGATGCTTTCGGAGTTGGGTTGGGATATATTTTGATGCAGAGGGGTAAGGTTGTGGCCTATACCTCTAGAAACTTAAAACCTATGAAAAGAATTACCCTACCCAAGATCTTGAGTTAGCAGCTATTGTGTTTGCCTTAAAGATTTGGCGGCACTATTTGTATGGGGTGCATGTTAATGTGTTAACAGATCACAAAAGCTTGTAGTACATATTTTTGCAGAAGGATTTGAATTTGTCCCAGAGAAGATAGTTAGAATTGTCAAAAGATCATGATATGAGTGTTTTGTATCTCTCGAGCAAGGCCAATATAGTGGAAGATGCCCAAAGTAAATTGTCTATGGGTAGTGTTGCTCATGTTAAAGGTGATAAGAAGAAGTTAGTTAGAGAAGTTCATCAGCTTGCTAGATTAGGTGTACGTTTGGTTGATTTAGCTAAAGGTAGTGTTTGGGTTCAGAATAGTTTGGAATCTTCTTTGGTTGCCGAAGTGAAAGAAAAGCAAGATAGGGATCCTAGTCTAGTGAAGTTGAAGGAGTCAGTCAGGAATTAGAAAGAAGATATTTTCTCCCAAGGGGGAAATGGTGTGTTGTGTTGCCAGGGTAGACTGTGTGTGCCATGTGTTGATGAGTTGAGATAGCAAATTCTTGCAAAAGCTCATGGTGTGCGTTACTCTATTCATCCAGGGCCATAAAGATGTACCACGATCTGCAGGAAATCTATTAGTGGAGTGGGGTAAAGAGGGGTATTGGAAAGTTTGTGGCTAAGTGCTTCACCTTTTAGCAGCTTAAGATTGAACATCAGAAGCCAAGTAGGTCTATGCAGGTGTTCAGCATTCCCACTTGGAAGTGGGAGGAAGTGAACATGGATTTTGTGATAGGTTTGCCTCATACTCATTGGCAGCATAATTTGATTTGGGTCATTGTGTAAAGGATGACCAAATCAACCCATTTCTTGCCAGTCTATACTTTTTTTAGTCGAGGACTATGCCAAACTCTATCTCAGAGAGTTGGTCATATTGCACGGTGTTCCGTTATCTATCATCTCAGATAGAGGTACTCAGTTTACTCTTACTTTTGGAAAGCTTTTTAGAAGGGTCTTGGTACCCAAGTTCATCTTAGTACTGCCTTTCACCCTCAAATAGATGGTTAAGTAGAAAGGATCATTCATACCCTTGAGGATATGTTAAGAGCGTGTGTAGTCGACTTTAAGGGCAATTAGGATGATCACTTGCATTTGATTGAATTCGCGTATAATAACAGTTATCATTCCAGTATTTAGATGGATCCATTTGAGGCTCTATATGGAAGAAGATGTAGATCTTTGATTGGTTGGTTTGAAGTTGGTAAAACTGCGCTAGTAGGGCCTGACTTAGTATTTGATGATTTAGAGAAAGTTCAGTTGATTAGGGAGAGTCTTAAGGAAGCCCAGAGCTAACATAAATCATATGCAGATGTGAGAAGGAAAGATCTTGAGTTTAAGGTTGGTGATTTTGTATTTCTAAAAATATCTCCCGTGAAGGGAGTGAAGAGGTTTGTTAAGAAGGGGAAGCTTAGTCCCCGATTTATTGGCCCTTACAGGATTTTGAGCCATTTCGGAAAGGTGGCTTATGAGCTTGAGTTGCCTTCAAACTTAGCATCAGTGCACCCAATATTCCTTATGTCTTTGTTGAAGAAGTGTATTGGTGACCCAGCTATAGTTGTTCCTTTAGAAAGCGTAGATGTTCAGAACAGTCCTAATTCCAGTCGAAATTCTTGATCGACAAGTTCGTTGACGAAGGAACAAAGAAGTTCCCCTAGTCAAAGTTCTTTGGCGAAATCAGTCCATTGAGGGAGCCACTTAGGAAGCAGAAGTAGATATGCAAACCAAGTACCCTCATCTTTTCTCCGTAAACTCAGATTCAGCCTAAGGTAACAATATTCTTAGAATTTCTCTTTTTGATGCTCAATTTCAGCTGCTATCATTCTCATGTATGTCATACATTTACAGAACCAATTTAGTCATATGTCATGTTCAGACTCGGTGATGTAATCATATTTTTATCATGAATATTCAGCATGTAATCTCAGTTCCTCAGTGTTTTCAGCTTAACCAGATATTGTGATACCCCAAAAATCCAAACCAATGTTAGCGCCATGTTTCAAGCTCATGGATAGTAGATTATTGTTCTTTGATAGTTTTTTAAGTTAGTTGAGGTATATTAAGGCCCCAAATAACTCCCAGCTATTAGATGAATCAAAATAATTCGATTGAAATTTTGATAAGAATATTGCTTTAGTTAAATTCAAATGATAATATCTTTTGTTCTATTGAGAATTTTGCAACTCAAGACCCACCAAGTTTTAGGAAATTGAATTAGCTTTCAAATGATACCAATTTCTCCCAAATTCGATAGTCGATTGAGAAGTTATGGCGATTTTAGTGAGAGCATAGCACTGTGATAAGTACCGCATCGCAATGAAGGACAAATTAGTAATTGTCTGATTTCCAGTGTGGCACCGCGATTAATCCGCATCGCAGTGGAGTTCCATTTCACATTCGTCCTTTTTCCAGCAATGCATTGCGATGGCGCCACGTCGCGCCAAGGTATAATTTCACTATCGTCTATTTTCCAGTGAAGCCATCACGCCAAGGTAAAATTTTGCACTCATCCTTGGACTACACTTACAGTGAAATACCATTGACTCACCGAGTTAGCACCACATCGTGGTGATGTTCAAAATCGATATTTTCAGTGACAAAAATTAAATTTTTCCAAGGGAAGTTTGGTCTTTTTCCCAAGACCCCACTTCCTGAAAACACGAGATCAAAGCCCAATAGCCTATTAGGTCATTATTTTATTCAATTTCTACCAAATCAAAATAAGTCTCTTTCAAGTACAAACCCTAGCCCTCAAGATTCAAGGTCAAATCTCAAGAATTCACTATCAATCCTCACAAATTTATAAACCAAGGTATGTTAAGTGTTCATCCATGGGTTCCTTTCACACATGAAGTCCAAGTATCGGATTCTAAATTCAAAATTGTGATCTTTACAAGTTACCATGATTTTAAGTGTGATTTTAACCATAAACCTCCATGAATTTTAATTCTTTATCATGTTTATACGAAATTGATGTTGGGATTAAACCCTATGCATTTGAATAATGTTGTTCAGTGATTTAAATCATGAATAAGTGATAATAATGTTAAAATCATGTTGTTACTCCAAGTTTATACTATTCCCATGCCTATCTTACACTATACGTATCAAGTGTTTGATGAAATTCTTGAAAGAATGAAGTTTGAATAAATGCCTTCATATTATGTCCCCAAAGTTCTAGTACTATTTTACTATTATTTCTATCGAGTCCTGGGGGTTATGAAAACCCAAAAACTTAGTTGTTTACTTAACCTCAGTATCTTCAGATTAGTTTCAGACATGTTATGAGCAATATCAGTTTAGTCAATTATCATGATCAGTTAAACTTAGAATAGTTCAGTATTTTGAGTCAGTTCTATAGGGAGTAGGATTTAGCACCGAGCAAGTGCTAGGATGATGACTTCCTCGTCAGTTAGATAGAGTCTTTAGTAGTAGTCCCAGTACTCCAGAACTATATAGCCAGTGTAGGATTTGAGGAGTCACTCATCAGTTGAGGCTTGACTACCTCCCAGGGGTCACCCATCAGTTTAGGCTTGACACCCTTAGTCCTTTAGGACACATTTTAGTAGATCCACACAGCCAGTGTTAGTACCCGTGGCATGGTATTGATATCCTTCCAACTGGGGTTACAGGATGGACCCCAAATTTGCTCATTGGGGCATGTCGGCTAGATGATAGCTCCCATAGTCTCTGTTTAGTCATCAGTTTAGTGATTTAGTTTTACATTTGCTTGACCATATCACACAAATATCAGTTATTTAGTTATCAGTATTTAGTATTTCAGATTTCAGATTATATTTAGAACACGTTTAATGCTTGGTCATGCATTTTTTGCACTTACAGTTTCTATATATTCTATTCAGTCTGTCATGCTATATATATTCAATTAGTAATTATTCATGTATATGAAACCATGCATATCAGCCTACCTCATTTAGCATACCGGTATATTCAAATTACTGATTGCATACTCTTTTCTTGCGCTATGATATATCATATCATAGGTTCGAATGCTCAATTCTCGGATCACGCATAAACTTCCAGATTATCAGCCGTAGCAGCTGTGATTCCTCATATTTCAAGGACAGACTATATTTATTTTCATTCTTTTAGTTCAGTAGTTAGTTAGAGTTAGTTAGGGCATGTCCCATCAACTCTTATTTAGTCAGTCAGAGGCTTTCGGACATTTCAGACAGTTAGTCAATTCTCAAATTTTAGTTGTCATTGTCAGATGTTTTATCAGTATTGTTAGTTTTTTATAGACTTTATTCGATTTATTACTTAAAAGCTTATGGCATTCCTCAGTTAAATTATGCATATGACCTTTTGTTATCAGTTTTGATCAATGCTCACAACAGGTACCAACTTAGGGTTAGCTTGTGATCTCTCTATACTGTAAGCACCGCGTGGCGCCCAGGGTGTACTCCCGAGGTATTACAATATACTTATCCAAATCAAGAGAGTTGATACAAATTACCAAATTAGATAATGCAATTGGAATGAAATGACACTTGGATATACAATGTAAAGCCACAAACTTGAGTGAAAATTTTAGAAAATTTTAAAAATGAGGTGCATGGGAAAATGACATTTAAATGGTCTTTTTAATTTGATTCGACTGTGATCGTGGTTCGAGTTCTGCGATCGCGGTGGCACGAGCCGTGGTCGAGGCAACTGAGACCAAACAATCGAGTTTCTTGCACTTCTTATTCATTCCAACATGCCAATTTCACACATTCCTTTTTCAAAGTGAATCAAAATTTCTCTTAACACCGCATTTCATGGATTATGAAAGCAACAAAACAAAAGTTAAATCTACTCTAACATGCATAAATCTAAAGAATATGTGCCACTTTTTGTGGCATGATGGGCTGCCTCCCAACGAGCACTTAGTTTAACATCATGGCATGATGCCTTTATTGCTTCATTTTATGTTTCCACTTAGAAGATTTGAATCTCCATCCCAGCTTTCGTTCAATATGCGGTGAGCGGAAGAGGGATGAGAAATTTAATTCTTCCAAGATAAAACTTGGAAGATATGAGAACATGGAGAGCAAGCTTCGATCCCTCCATTTTGAAGACTTGAACTTTTTACCTAATTTGATTTCAAATTTCTGAGTTGGCTCTTTGGGCAAAAGTGCGCACATCAATAGGCCATTCCTTGTACATCAGAAGTTGTGTTCCTTGGCCATTGATGGATGAGGTTCTATATACTCTTTTGGAATGCCAAATTTCAAAATATAAGAATCCGACTCCATCTCCCCACAATGCTCCATTTGCTCGGAGGGATGGATCCCCATCACATCCTCTAAGCATAATGTTTAAAAGTGGTTTGAATGAGGTCCAACTCCTAATTCCGGGTTAGCCTCCTCCAAAGCATTTTTACCCCAAAATGAACTAGAGTCATCATAAGAGGTTTGCATTGATTCTTCATTTGACTTTAGTACCATTTTTTTAATTTGGCTTCTTCTACCTCGTATGATTCAAATTTTTGGGAAGTCCTCGAGGAGTCTTTGCTACAAAGCCCATCATCATAGCTTGGTTTCTCTTCTCGACATACCTCATCTTGGGAAATGGGTATGGTTGTGAGGTTTCCAAGAATTATATCCTTACCCAATTTCATTGCCTTGAAATTTGCCCTTTCGAACACCCCATAGGATTGATGCAAGTCTTGCCCATTCTCCTCGGTTATAGTTACCCGATACAAAATGGTTTGAAGTATTGCTCCAAGACCAATGGGTTGGATTTGTTGCTCCTCCTTCTTCCCTCATAAGGCTTATCAATCTTATAAAAAGAACTAGCAATTCAGTTAGTATAATAGCGGGAGGGGGCATTTGGACAATCATCCCAATTTCCATCTTGACCACTACATAACAAGCACCTATACTCGCTATAGGATTTATACGGTGGGTTCATCTCTTTCTAGTAGTATAGTTACAATATCTCCTGAAGTGTGTTCTGTCATAGATTGGACATGGGTCATCACAATAGGATTCCCAACTACCAATATCATATTTGTTAGGAGATGCCATAGAGAAAAATAAAAATAAAATGAAATCTACCTACAAAGGAAAATCACAAACAAATATGTACAAGTTTGAATTCAAGCAAGTAAATAAAATTTCAAACTAACTTAATACACTAAATTGTTCCCCGGCAACGACGCCATTTTTTATAACACACAGCTTATGCGTCAATTTAAGTGCAAGACAGTCGTCATCAATATATTTACCCAACTTTAGAGTCGGGGTCAAATCTACGAGGAACAATGTGAGTGGCAATCAAGTCACTTTGAAATAATAGATACAAGTTAAATCCAAACCAATGTTACAAGAAGGTAGAAATTTAGGGGTTTTATAATACTAATGTTTCTTTTGGGGGTTTTCTAGTATAAATTTGGGGCTACGAATAATTAGAGTTTTAACAGGTATGTACAGATCTTGGGATTATGCACTACTAAGGGAGTGATATATGGGTGTTAGCAATCAACATCAATTTAGTAAGTCAAATATAGGTAGTTTTGGTTATAGATTTTGATGATAGTCTTTCAACAAAACACCAAGAAATGGGTGAGATAGGTATCTACACTAATTTTTCTTTTTGGATTTTTCTAGTGTAAATTTAGGGCTACGAATAATTAGAGTTTGAACAGATATGCATGGATCTTGGGATTATGCAATACTAAGGGAGTGATATGTGGGTGTTAGCAATCAACATCAATTTAGTAAGTCAACTATGGGTAGGTTTGGTTATAGATTTTGATGCTAGTCTTTCAACAAAACACCAAACTTTCATCCATTGATTTTTTCAAATACCTAATAGATGTGTTCAACAAATGGTAACCACAACCTCAATCTAGGCATCCCAATTTCTAGGATGATACCCATGGTCTAGTCAATCTCACATTCACATTATGTCTAAGATAGTGAAAATTTAGCAAACTACACACACAATTGTCTATTATTGCTACGGTCTCTACATCACTCTTTCAAGGATGATATGGATTCCTAAACTTCACCCAAAACCCTTATTTCAAAGATGGCTTTGGGTTTTCTAGAGCAGGGAGCTTTCATTCATTATACCCATATGGGTATTTGGGGCTATCACCCATAAAACCCCAACTAAGTTAGCATAACAATGATAAAACCCATAAATATGAACTACTAAACAGAAGCTAATTAATAACAAACCACACATATTTTAACCCCTATTCACATATAACCACAAGAGGGAGATCTAGCTATACCCATAATCTCTATTGAAGTAATTTATTAAAGCTTAAGTGAATGTTACTTAAAACTTGGCACTCCCACAAATCAACAATGGTAGTGAGCTAATCTTCTACTTAGAAAGTCTCCAATGTATTCTTCACCCAAAAATTATACAATATTTTCTTCTCCAAAAATGGAGGTTATGAATTCAAGAGCTAAACCTAAAAACTGAGGAAGATGGAATATGATACATGATGTTAGGGTTTGAGTCCTTTTTTCAAAAATTAGGATCAGCCACGTGCATTTCTAGTTTTACCCTTGGGATGATTTCTTCCACTAAGCCGCGATCGCAAAGGTATAGCTGCGATCGCGGTTAACTTCCATGATCCCAATTGAATGACGTTTGCTTAACTGCTGCGATTGCGGTCAGCTGACTGCGACTGCGGTACTTGAGGCCTTTCTACTCCAAGTCTTCAGCTGCACTTTTTTGCTCCCTTTTGATCAGTTTATGCTCCAATCCACATCTTTTGAACTCCTAAACTCTATGACTAGAAAGAGTGGATATTCATGCACTTTATCACCAATATGTCTCATTTATTCATTCAAAATAAGGTAATGTGCACAAATGCTTAGTGAGAATGAGTGGTAAAATCATCACTCATCAACCCAAACCACAGACCTTCATATCTTATATGGTAAGTGGACCCGAACCACTAACCTTCACATCTTATATGGTAAGTAGAACTGAACCACAAATCTGTATATTTTATATGGTAAGTGGACCCAAACCACAAACCTTCACATCTTATATGGTAAGTGGAACCGAACCACAAACCTTCACATCTTATATGATAAGTATATCCAAACCACAAACCTTCACATCTTAAATGGTAAATAGACCCGAACCACAAACCTTCACATCTTATATGGTAAATAGACCCGAACCACAAATCTTTACATCTTATATGGTAAGTGAACCTGAACCACAAACCGTTATAATCATTACTTATACTTAGTCAACCATTTGGACTCTAACCCTTTTTACTCAAAACATAAGGGTTCTAACCCAAATTGCCAATTCAAGCCACCAAGGCTACATTTCAACACCATAGATGACCACATGGTCTTTACAAATATTATTTAACCACAAATCATTTAATTAGGACAAATCCTCAGATTATACCATGATGCAAGCTCATTTATGGTCATCATGAGCTTTACAGGATAATAATTCCTCATTAGCATTCAAATACCCATCTTTAGTTCAATCATAATAAGTTCATGTTTAAGGACTTTAACCCATTTAGTCAACCAAAAACCAAAGACATCCATTAACTCATTACATGGACAACAAGGCCTTTACAACCATTTACCAAGCATTCATATTCATCATAACAACTTCATAGCTCATTTATATTTACTAGACCAATACCATAGCTCAATACGCCATTATCAAGTGACTATTTAATTCTCTTAGACATTTTCACAAACACCTTGAGGGCACACTTTTATCAAGACCAAAACTAAAGTAGAAACTATCAAACTTTGGATTAACCATGACCTATTTTTTAATACACAATTAAAAATCACCCACATGTGCAAACTATCACCAAAAATATGTATAAACACTAGTTAAAACAAGAGTAAACAATACTAAACATTATGCTTCAAACCCCTCAACATTTGATTTCAAAACCACCATTTATAAGTCAAAATTATTGTTTAAAACATTTCATAATTTCAAATAACAATGAGGGAAGAGATACATGCCTTATACAAGATGATTCACCGAAAGGCCTTGACACCCTTTTTGCCTCTAGATGAACACTTGAGAAACCCTAGCCACAGATTTTCAAGAGTGAGTTAGAGAATGTATGTGGTATCTTTTGTCTACCCAATGAGTGTTAAGAGAGGTTACAATAGGTTATATAGTGAGGGGACTTAAGGGTTTGGTGGAAATGTCTATAAAGCCCTCAGCTTAAAAGCTAAAAACCCAACCCGCAGAAGGGTACGACTCCCTCACCAAACCATACCCTAGGGTACGAGTGTGTAAGACCCCATAAAAGTTATAGTTCAATTTAGTCCCATATAGCTTATAATAAGGGGTCCTATACTTAGAAAAATTCAGTGAAGTTTTAAGACTTAGAATCATTTTTAGCCTTCATAATTGGATAATCTTATTTTCGATCCTTACAACCTTAGAATGTCAATTTTTAAGTTGATTCATGATCAAGGATGTTAATAGATAAACTTGGGTGCATTTTGGATTTTTTGAACATCATTTGAGTCATATTTGGATGACCAATATAGAAAGCCAATGCGATCTCAACGTCTCGCATTGGCTATCACATCGGCACTATTGATGTGATGTATCGACTATTGTGTTGATATCATTGACACGGCACATCGGTAATTGCATCACTAGGCACAGATTGTGTATTAAGTTACGGGTTTATGGGGGTAATTAAGTCATTTTCCTCCCACATTAAACCCCTATAACACAAAAATCAGCCCCTAAATAAGCAAAATACATTTACTCATTCATAAAATCCTCTCAAGAAATAAACCCTAGTTCATCAAGTTCCATTAAATCTCCAACAATCTTTAAAAATTATATCACTCAGGCATATTAGATGTTCATCCTTGGATCTCCTTCCACCCTTGGAGTTCAAGAACCCCTTTTCAATACTTAAATTATGATTCCCAAGTTAAGAATTGAATTATGCTCATGTTTGCATTGTTGTATGGGTTTCAAGTTAACATTTTTTATGAGTTCCATTAAATTAATTTATCATGCGCGTAGAATTATGAATCTCTCATGTTAATACCCTTGAATTTGCAAGTTGCATATTGTAGTTATGATACCCTATGTGGTTAGTTTTCAAGTATAGAACTCATGCTCTCCAAGTGTTTGATAAAATATCTATATGAGTAAATTATGCATGGTAACCTATTGTTGTGTTGCTAAAGTTGTGATATGAGTTATCAATTATGATATCGAGTCCTGGGGGTATTTGTTACCCAAAATTTAGTTATTTACTTAGTTGCAGTAATTATAGAATAGTCTCATTAAAGGTCAAGAATAGTAGTACTCAGTCAGTTAATAGAACTCAGTGAACTCATTCCAGTTTAGTCAGTCAACATGATCTGGGTCAATTCAGTCAAGCTTAGTACAATCTAGTGATTAGTTTCTTTCAGTTGGGAGTAGGATTCAGCACTGAGCGAACCTAGGTATGGGGGTATTCCTGCCAGTTAGGGTTTGACCCTTAGTAGCAATCCTCCAGTAACAGAAGTACATAGCCAGCATAGGGTAAGTCGTCCTCCTAACAGACTAGGGTTGACATAATTATATATATATTTCATGAGTCTTCCTTCCATATTAGGGTTGACATGGCATTGTTTGTATCTCGTGGTAAGGTGCTAACACCCTTCCAACTAAGGTCACAGGTTGGACCCTAAATTAGTTTATATCGGGGTATGTCAGTTAGATGAACACTCCCACAGTTATAGGTTTAGTCTGAGTATTCAATGAAGAACTCAGTCAGTTCTACAAAACCATGGCTATTAGTTATCAGTTACTCAGCCATCAGAATTTAGTACTCAATTTCAGTATAATCTCAGATACTTGATGTATACCTATATTCACAGCATTGCATGTTCAGTATATTCAGTAGTTACAATTTTGCATGTACTCTCATCAAGTTACTTCATGATGTTCATTCATTCAATTAGCATCTCATGCATATAAACCTATGTATATTAGCCTTACCTCACTTAGCATACCATTATATTCCATGTACTAATGCATACTTTCTTTTGTGCTATGATATCATAGGTTCGAATGCTCTGGTTCCTAACTATACTTAGTAGCTTAGGCTATCGGAGAAGTTATAGTGGTGAGTTCTCATATTTTGAGGATAAAGTTTATCTATTTCACTATCCTCATAGTTCAGTAGTTATTTCGGTCGGAGTTAGTTAGGGGTTTGTCCCATCAACTCCATATTCAAACAGTCAGAGGCTTTCAGACTATCATAGTCAGTTATTCAATTTTCAGATGTTATTATCATTTATACTCAGTTATTATTTTAGTATTTTGAGAACCTCATGGCATTTTTAAATTTCTTTTGCATATATATTTCAGTATTATATTCAGTGCTCACAGCAGGTACCATCATGGGTTAGCTTGAGGTCCTTCGAGATTATAAGCACTGTGTGATGCCTAGGGTGTAGTCTCAGGGTAAGTTAAAATTTTTTATGAGTTCCATAAAATTAATTTATCATGCGTGTAGAATTATGAATCTCTCACGTCAATACCCTTGAATTTGCAAGTTGCATAATGTAGTTATGATACCCTATATGGTTAGTTCTCAAGTATAGAACTCATGCTCTCCAAGTGTTTGATAAAATGTCTATATGAGTAAATTATGCATGGTAACCTATTGTTGTGTTGCTAAAGTTGTGATATGAGTTATCAATTATGATATCGAGTCCTGGGGGTATTTGTTACCCAAAATTTAGTTGTTTACTTAGTTGCAGTAATTATAGAATAGTCTCAGTAAAGGTCAAGAACAGTAGTACTCAGTCAGTTAATAGAACTCAGTGAACTCATTCCAGTTTAGTCAGTCAACATGATCTGGGTCAGTTCAGTCAAGCTTAGTACAATCTAGTGATTAGTTTCTTTTAGTTGGGAGTAGGATTTAGCCCTAAGCTAACCTAGGTATAGGGGCATTCCTGCCAGTTAGGGTTTGACCCTTAGTAGCAATCCTCCAGTAACAGAAGTACGTAGCCAGCTTAGGGTAAGTCGTCCTTCTAACAGACTAGGGTTGACATAATTATATATATATTTCATGAGTCTTCCTTCCAGATTAGGGTTGACATGGAATTGCTAGTATCTTGTGGTAAGGTGCTAACACTCTTCCAACTGAGGTCACAGGTTGGACCCCAAATTAGTTTATATCGGGGTATGTCGGTTAGATGAACACTTCCATAGTTATAGGTTTAGTCTGAGTATTCAATGAAGAACTCAGTCAGTTCTACAGAACCATGGCTATTAGTTATCAGTTACTCAGCCATCAGAATTTAGTACTCAGTTTTAGTATAATCTCAGATACTTGATGTATACCTATATTCACAACATTGCATGTCCAGTATATTCAGTAGTTACAATTTTGCATGTACTCTCATCTAGTTACTTCATGATGTTCATTCATTCAATTAGCATCTCATGCATATAAACCCATGTATATCAGCCTTACCTTTCTTAGCATACCATTATATTCCATGTACTAATGCATACTCTTTTTTGCTCTATGATGTCTTATATCATAGGTTCGGATGCTCTAGTTCCTAACCGTACTTAGTAGCTTAGGTTATCGGAGCAGTTATAGTGGTGAGTCCTTATATTTTGAGGATAAAGTTTATCTATTTCATTATCCCCATAGTTCAGTAGTTATTTTGGTCGGAGTTAGTTGGGGGTTTGTCCCATCAACTCCATATTCAGACAGTCAGAGGCTTTCAGACTATCATAGTTAGTTATTCAATTTTCAGATGTTATTATCAATTATACTCAGTTATTATTTTAGTATTTTGAGAATCTTATGGCATTTTCAAATTTCTTTTGCATATATATTTCAGTATTATATTCAGTGCTCACAGCAGGTACCATCATGGGTTAGCTTGAGGTCCTTCAGGATTTTAAGCATTGTGTGATGCCTAAGGTGTAGTATCGGGGTGTTACAAACTTAGTATCCTAGCCTAAGGTTCTAAAGAGTCCTAGGGAGTCTGAAAGTTGCGTTAAGTAAAGTCTTGTGCATGGGTATATAGCGCGCCACACTTATGGACTAAAGGCTATGAGGAATTTTAGGAAAAGTTTCCCTTCTTTTAATATTCATGTTATGTGAGTGAGCATGATCTCAAGTTAAAAATCTCTATCTAGTTCAATTTTTCCTTCCATTTATAGGACATGCCTCCCAGAAAAACCAACAAAAGAAGAACTGGAAACGAGCCAGAACTTTGCCCATTCAGGAAGATCCCCTGAATGAGCACGTTTTTCATGCAGAATTTAGAATTGTATTCACCACTCTAGCTCATTCTATAGAAGCCCAAAATGAATGCCCAACTACTGTTCAGGCTAACCCAGTGGCCAATACTGCTGTAGCTAGAATTCGGGACTTCACCCAAATGAACCCTCCTTCATTTTCAGGGTCTAAGTCTGAAGAGAAACCACAGGAATTCCTTGACATAGTGTAGAAGGTCATAGATATTATGGGGGTAACCGCTAGTAAGAGTGCTAATTCTGCTACCATTAGTTGCAGTATGTCGCTCATACATGGTTTAAGCAGTGGAAGATAGATAAGGATGCAGATACAAGGTCTATAGAATAGGAGGAGTTTGCAACTGCCTTTTTAGATGGGTTCTTTTCAATAGAGTTAAGAAAGGATAAGGTATTAGAATTTATCAATCTGAAGTAGGCTAATATGAGTGTGAAAGATTATTCCCTCAAGTTTACTCAGTTGGCTAGGTATGTTCCTTATACGGTAGCTGAGAGAAGGTCTAAGATGAGCAAGTTCATACCTGGTATGTCTGGCAGTGTAGTTAAAGAGTGTAGGACCATAATGTTGATTAAAAAGATAAACTTGTCCAGGTTGATGGTCTATGCTCAATAGATTGAGGAATAGAAGACTAAAGAGAAAAAGAGGGAGAACAAGAAGGCTAGAATAGGTAGCTTCAACTTCACTCAGCCTATGTCAGAGGGTGGTAATAGTCCTCAATTCTACCTAAAATCTTCCATCCCATCCCTGTCCTCAGCTAGTGCTCCAGTGCCTAAATTTAGAAATAGTAATAAGGATAGGGCGCCAATCTCTAAATCTCAGGGTAGTGTAAACAGTGCCCAAACATATCCTTTTTGTCAAAAGTGTGGGAGAAGCCATCAAGGTATCTATAGTACTGGCAGCGATGTGTGTTTTGGGTATGGTAATCCAATCTATAGGATCAGAGAATTTCCTCAGATGGGTTCGTAGAGTCAGCATAATCATCCATCAGTTCAGTCTAGTCGCCCGTCTCAGTAGGGTGCCACTTCCTATGCCACCAGTGGGCAACGCCCAAACAAGATCTATGCACTCTAGTCCTAACAGGATTAGGAAAGTTCTCCTAATGTGGTCCTTCATATGGTACAAGTTTACCATTTACATATTTATGCTTTGCTAGATCTAGGAGTTTATTTGTCCTTTGTAACTCCTTATATAGCTGTCAACTTTAAAGTCAGTCCTAAAATCTTAGAAAAACCCATCTCAGTCTCTACCCCAATGGGTAAATCTATTATAGCTCAGCGCGTATACAAGAATTGTTCAGTTGTGGTATCTCAGAAAGTTACTTTAGTAGACTTAGTAGAGTTAGAGATAATGGATTTTGACATCATTCTTGGCATGGATTGGATCCATTCATGCTATTCCTCACTTGATTGTAGAAACAGAAATATCTCCTTCCAATTTCCAAAAAAAACTATCCTTGAATGGATGGGCAGTACCACAGCACTTAAGGACAAACTTGTTTTATATCTTAGAGCAAGAATAATGATATCCAAGGGGTATGTCTATCAATTGGTATGAGTAAAAGACTCTAGTTCTGAGACTCCTATCCCTGAGCCAGTTCCAATCGCAAGTGAATTCCCAGATGTGTTACCCGAAGATCTCCCCGAAGTTCCTACTGAAAGGGAAATTGACTTTGGAATAGACCTTCTTATTGATACTCAGCCTATCTCTATTCCGCCATAAAGAATGGATCTAGCTAAACTTAAAGATTTGAAAGAACAGTTGAAGGACTTCTTAGACAAAAGATTTATCAGGCCCAACGTATCTTATTGGGTGCACTAGTCCTATTAGTGCAAAAAAAGATAGTTCTATTAGAATGTTTATAGACTATCATCAGTTGAACAAATTCAAAGTAAATAATAGGTACCCACTACCTAGAATTGATGACTTTTTTGACCAACTTTAGGGTGGCAGTTACGTTTCTAAGATAAAACTCATATCAGGCTATAATTAGCTTAGAGTAAGAGAATGTGACATTTTGAAAATAGCTTTCAGAACCTGGTATGGTCACTTTAAATTCCTAGTCATGTAATTTAGTCTTACCAATGCCCTAGTAGTTTTCATGGACTTGATGAACTGCGTGTTCAAGCAGTACTTGGACATGTTCATCATAGTCTTCATTGATGACATTCTTGTCTACTCCCGCTATGAACATGATCATGTAGACTATCTCAGAATAGCGTTACAGACTCTTAGAGCCCATCAGTTGTTTACCAAAATTAGTAAGTGCAAGTTTTGGCTAAGGTCAGTAGCATTTCTTAGTCATATAGTTTTCGGTGATGGCATTAGAGTTGATCCTTAAAAAACCAAAGCAGTGAGAAACTAGCCCAAACCCATTTTTCCATAAAATATCAGGAGTCTCTTGGGTTTATCTGGCTATTACTGATGTTTTATTTAAGGATTTTTATCTATTTCATCCCCTATGTCGAGATTGACTGAGAAGAAAGTCAAGTTCCAGTGGTTTGATTCTTGTGAGAAGAATATTTAGGAGTTAAAGACTCGACTCACTGCAGCCCCAATTTTGAATTTGCCCAATGGTTCAGACATATTTGTTGTATACTGTGATGCTTCCAGGGTTGGTTTGGGGTATGTTTTGATGCAGTCGCCTCTAGACAGCTTAAGCCCCATGAAAAGAATTATCCTACCCATGATCTTGAAGTAGCAGTTATTGTGCTTGCCTTAAAGATTTGGAGGCATTATTTGTATGGGGTGCATGTTGATGTATTCATAGATCACAAAAGCCTGGAGTATGTGTTTTCATAGAAAGACCTAAACTTGCATCAGAGAAGGTGGTTAGAGTTATTGAAAAACTATAAGATGAGTGCTTTGTATCATTCAGGAAAGGCCAATGTAGTGGCAGATACCCTCAGCAGGTTGTCCATGGGTAGTGTTGCTCACTTTAAGGATGGTAAAAATCAGTTTGCCAGACTAGGTGTCCGCTTAGTTGATACGGCTGAGAGAAGTGTTTGGGTGCAGAATAGTATGGAATCATCTTTGGTTTCTGAAGTGAAAGAAAAGTAGGACAGAGGTCCTAGTTTAGTTAAGCTAAAAAAGTCAGTTAGAGACCAAAAAGTAGAGGTTTTGTCCTAAGGGAGAGATGGTGTGTTATGCTACCAGGGTCGACTTTGTGTGTCAGGTGTAGATAGCCTGAGGAAGTGAATTCTTGCAAAAGTGCATGGTGCACGTTACTCCATTCATCCAGGGGCCACTAAGATGTACTACAATTTGTGGGAGATTTATTAGTAGAGTGGGATGAAGAGGGACATTGTAGAGTTTGTAGCTAAGTGCTCCACATGTCAGCAGGTAAAGATTGAGCACCAAAAGCCCAGTGGTCCCATACAGGAGTTCAATATTCCCACATGGAAGAGGGAAGAAGTTAACATGAACTTTGTGATAGGTTTTTGTCATACTCATTGTTAGCACAATTCGATTTGGGTCATTATAGATAGGATAACCAAATCAGCCTATTTCTTTCTAATTCATACCTCTTATTCAATCGAGGACTATGTTAGGCTCTATATTAAAGAGTTGGTTAGGTTTCATGGTGTCCCATTATCTATTATTTCATATAGAGGTACACAGTTTACCTCTTACTTTTGGAAAGCCTTCCAAAAGGGTCTTGGAACCCAAGCTTATCTCAGTACAACCTTTCACCCTCAGACAGATGGTCAAGCAGAAAGGACCATTCATACTTTGGAAGATATCTCGAGAGTGTGTGTCGTTGACATTAAGGGAAATTAGGATGACCACTTACCGTTGATTAAGTTCACGTATAATAATAGTTATCATTCCAATATTCAGATGGCTCCATTTGAGGCTCTTTATAAGAGGAAATATAGATCTCCCATTGGTTGGTTTGAAGTAGGTGAGGATGCGGTAGTGGGTCTTCACTTAGTGTTTGATGCTTTAGAAAAAGTGCAGTTGATCAGGAAGAGGCTTAATGCAGTGCAGAGCTGATAGAAATCTTATGTATATGTGAGGTGAAAAGACCTTGAATTTGAGATTAATGATTATATGTAATTGAAAATATCTCCCATGAAGGGGGTGAAGAGGTTTGGTAAGAAGGGGAAGCTTAGTCCCTGATATGTTGGTCCTTATAAGATTTTGAGTCATTTCGGAAAGGTAGCCTATGAGCTTGAATTACCTACAGACTTAGCATCAATGCATCCAGTATTTCATGTCTCCTTGCTAAAGAAGTGCATAGGTGACCCAGCAATTATAGTCCCCATAGAGAGTATAGATGTTCAGAACAGTCTCTCTTATGAGGAAGTCTCAGTCAAAATCCTTGATCGTCAGATTCGTAGACTAAGGAACAAAGAAGTTTCTTTGGTCAAATTTCTTTGGCGGAATTAGTCCATTGAGGGAGCTACTTGGAAAGCAGAGGCATACATGTGAACCAAGTATCCTCACCTCTTTTCTGCCAACTCTGACTCGGCCTAATGTAATAGCCCTTCTTAGATTTACTATATTCTATGCTCAGTTACAGCTGCATAACATTCTCATATCATTTATGCATTGATGAGATAGTTCAGTCATGTGCCATGTCTCCAGAATTCAGTCATGCTTCATTTATGCATGTCAGTGTAAGTAGTTTCTCAGTTCAGTCAGTCTCATTCTAGGATAAATGTTCCCAAGGGGGAGATATTGTAAGACCCCATAAAAGTTCTAGTTCAATTCAGTCCCATATAGCTTTTAATAAGGGGTTCTAAACTTAGAAAAATTCAGCTAAGTGTTAAGACATAGAATCATTTTTAGACTTCGTAATTGGATGATCTTATGTTTTATCGTTACAACCTTGGAATGTTGATTTTTAAGTTGATTCATGATCAAGGATGTAAATAGGTCATCTTGGGTGAGTTTTAGATTTTTCAAACATCGTTTGAGTCATGCTTGGATGAACAAAATAGCAATCCAACACAATCTCGATGCGTTGTGTTGGCTATTGCATCCACACCATCAATGCAATGCATCAGCTATCGCATCAAAATCATCGACGTGGTGCGTCGGTCATCATGTCACTGGGCACAGATTGTGTATTAAGTTATGGGTTTGTGAGGGTAATTAAGTCATTTTCCTTCCATATTAAACCCCCATAACATAAAATTCAGCCCCTCAATAAGCAAAACATATTCACTCATTCACAAAATCCTCTCAAGAAATAAACACTAGTTCATCCGGCTCAAGATCAAGTTCAAAGAAATCCCCAACAATCTTCATGAATTCTGTCACTCAGGTATGTTAGGTGTTCATCCTTGGGTTTTCTTCCATCCTTGGAGTTCAAGAACCCTTTTCAAAAATTGAATTATGATTTCCATGTTATGAATTGAATTATGCTCATATTTGTGTTGTTGTATGGTTTCAAGTTAAGATCGTTTATGAGTTCCATGAAATTAATTTAGCATGTGTGTTAAATTATGAATCTCTCATATCAAAACCCTTGAATTTACAAGTTGCATGTTGTAGTTATGATACCCGATGTGGTTAGTTCTCATGTATAGAAATCATGCTCCCTAAGTGTTTGATAAAATGTCTAATGAGTAAATTATGCATGGTAACCTATTATTGTGTTGCTAAAGTTGTGATATGAGTTTATCAATTATGCTATTGAGTCCTGTGCGTACTTGTTACTCAAAATCTAGTTGTTTACTTAGTTACAGTAATTATAGAATAGTCTTGATAAAGGTAAAGAATAATAGTACTCAGTCAGTTAACAGAACTCAGTGAGCTTAGTCCAGTTTAGTCAGTCAACACTATCAGGGTCAGCTCAATCAAGCTTTTTACAATCTAGTAATCATTGTCTTTTAGTTAGGAGCAGGATTCAGCATCGAGAAAACCTAGGAATAGGGGCATTCCTGCCAGTTAGGGTTTGACCCTTAGTAGCAATCCTTGAGTTATAGAACTACGTAGCCAGCGTACGGTAAGTCTTTCTTCTGCCAGAATAGGATTGACGCAATCATATTTATATTTCATGAGTCTTCATACCAGATTGGGGTTGAAACAGTATTATTAGTACCCCATGGGAAGGTGCTAACACCCTTCCAACTGGGGTCACAGGTTGAACCCCAAATCAATTTATATCGGGGTATGGCATTTAGATTAACACTCCTACAGTTATAATTTCAGTTTTAGTATTCAGTGAAGAACTCAGTTAGTTCTTTGGAACCATGGAAATCAGTTATCGGTTACTCAGCCATCAGAATTTAGTACTCAGTTTCAGTATAATCAGTTATCAGTTACAGTTTTGCATGTACTCCTATCCAGTTACTTCATGATGTTCATTCAATTAGTTATCATCTCATGAATATGAACCCATGTATATCAGTGTTACCTTACTTAGTGTACCATTATATTCCATGTACTGGCACATACTCTCTTTTGTGCTATGATTTCTCAAATCATAGTTTTGGATGTTCAGGTTCCTAACTGTACTTAGTAGCTTGGGCTATCAGCAGCAGTCATAGTGGTGAGTCCTCATATTTTGAGGATAGAGTTTATCTATTTCAGTATCCCCATAGTTCAGTAGTTATTATAGTCGGAGTTAGTTGGGGGTTTGTCCCATCAACTCTATATTTAGACAGTTAGAGGCTTTCAGACTAGCATAGTCAGTTATTTAGTTTTTAGATATTATTATCATTATGCTTGGTTATTATTTTTATATTTTGAGAACCTAATGGCATTTTTAGATTTTTTCCACATATAGATTTCAGTATTATATTCAGTGCTCATAGCAAGTACTAGTCTTAGATTATCTTATGGTCCTTCAGGATTGTAAGCATCGTGTGATGTCTAGGTTGTAGTCTCGGGGTATTATAGAGTGGAACCCTAACTCATACCCTAGGCCTCACCCTACACTACTCAGGGTATGACCACACACACTTAAATCATACCTTTGGGCATGAATGGTACCTTAAGTCATACCCTGACCTGTACCTAAGATAGTTTCATCAAGACAAAACCTAAGACACCATACGACTTAGCATAATATGACTCGTACCCATTGGTAAGACCATGGGGAGGCTAAATTATATCTGTGACAGTATGTAACCCCCACCATACTACCCAGGACATGAGTAAGGATTCACTAATTCATATTCAAGGGTACAACTAGTACCCTGAGTTGTATCATGGAAAGAATATCCAAAACCCAAGAATTTTTGCAAGGGCCATGGTCTGGGGTGTTTCAATCTCTCTTTTATAAAAACTCTTTTGACTAAGTTGACTTCAAAGAAGATTTCCTTACAGTAGACTGATTCATGTGAGACGACCTTCCAAAATCTTAAGAATTTATTGACTTCAAATCCTATATTAGCCTTGCCCAAGAAGGGGTGGGCTTTACTATGTTTTGTAATGATTTAGGCGTTGGATTGGGCATTATGTTGATGCATGGGAGCAAGATGATTACTTATGAAACTTGTCCATTGAACGCCTCATGAGAGTAATTACCCTACCCATTATTTGGAGTTTTGCATGGTTGTGTTTACTTTAAAGTTATGGAGGCACTACTTGTATGGAGTACATTGTGAGATCTTCTCAGATCATCGTATCCTTTGGTACTTCTTCACCCAGTGAGATCTAATATAAGGTAGCACCATTGGTTTGAGTTGTATAAGGATTATGACTTAACTACTCTCCATCATCTGGGCAAGGCTAATGTGGTTGCAAATGCCTTGAGATGAAAGTTGGCTAGCATGGGTAGCTTGGCACATCTTTTTGACCCAAAAGAGGACTTTAGCCTTAGAGATTTAGTCTTTAGCTATACCAATGGTTAGGCTTGATTTTTTAACACCTAGGCGTGTTTTACCATTTGTGGAGGCTAGATCTTCTTTGATGTAGCAGATTCAACCTCATCAGTTTAATGATGTTGGATTAAGGTTGATTGATGGAGTTTTAAGGATTGGGGGCCGAGTTTGTGTGTCAAAAGTGTGTTATTAGATTAGGTTGATCTAAGAAGAGGCCCATTATTCCAGATACTCCATCCATCCAGGTGTGACTAAGATGTATCATGATTTGAGGCAGTACTACTGGTGGGGTGTGAAGCAAGATGTAGCAGATTTTATGGCTCGTTGACTATGTTATCAGCAGGTGAAGGTCGAGCATATGAGACCTAATGGTTTGCTTCAAAGGTTACCCATTCTCGAGTGGAAGTGGGAATAGATCACCATGGATTTTGTGATTGGTTTGCCTCATACATCGCAAGGAATTGATAGTCCTTGGATCATCGTGGATCGATTGACCAAGTCAGCTCATTTTATTATGTTTTAGGTTTTATCTAATGCTGAGAGGTTATCTCGTATCTACATTCATGAAATTACGTATCTACATAGTACGTCAGTGTCTATTATTTTAGATCAAAATTCTGTGTTCACATCTCATTTTTGGAAGACTTTTCAAGATGATTTGGGTACTTGGGTTGATCTCAGTACAGCATTTCTCCCCCAGACTAATGGTCAGTTAGAGCATACTAATCAAGTCTTGAAAGATAAACTCTATTCATGTGTGATGGTTTTTGGTGTTCAGTGGGAGCTGCACTTAGCTTTAGCAGAGTTTGCATATAATAATAGCTATCATTTCAGTATTGATATGGCTCCTTTTAAGGCATTTTATGGTAGGAATTGTCGCTCACCAGTGGGTTGGTTTGATGTCTCAGAGGTGAGATCTCAAGGTAGGGACTTGCTTCGTGAGTCTTTGGATAGAGTACAGATCATTCAGGATAGACTTTGAGCGGCTCAGAGTAGGTAGAAGTTCTATGAAAGTTGTAGACTTCGTGACTTGAGATTTAGTATTGGTGATCGTGTTTTCCTTTGTGTTTCACCTATGAAAGGTGTGATGAGGTTTGGAAAAAGGGGAAATCTTAGCCCCAAGTATATTGGTCCATTTGAGATTCTTTGTACCATTGGTGATGTGACGTATGAGTTAGCTTTGCCTCCAGATTTATCAAATGTCCATCAAGTTTTTCATGTTTCTATGCTTCGCTGTTACATTCCATATAAGCCTCATGTTATTCGTTGGGAGTCAGTTCAGTTAGATGAGTGGTTATTTTTTGTTGAGAAGCCGATATCCATATTAGCTAGGGATGTTAGGTGATTGCATTTTAGAGTCATCCCTGTGGTTAAGGTTCAGTGGTGACATCGACCTACAAATGAGGCTAATTGGGAGGTCGAGTCTAATATGCATAGTTCTTATCCCCAGCTCTTCATTGATTCAGGTATTTCTTTGCTTTAGTTCGAGGATGAACTAGATTTTTAGTGGTAGATGATGTAACACTGAAAAAATGATGAAATTGTGATTTTGTATGATTTGACAATTTTACCCTTCTTTGTAGTTGCATTATGATATTTCTGGGTTATGGGGGTGGTTGACATGATTTTTGATGCATTTTGGTACCATTTAAGCAAAATTGTAGTTTTTGATGGATTCGAGAGCCATATTTTGGACTTACATGGATATTTTTTATCTTTTCTATGGATAGCTAAAAAGACTGCTCTAGAATCTCCAAAATATTGATTTTAGGCTTGGTATATCCTTGGTTCAGGTCCTGTGCACCCTAGTTCCATTTTGACCTGTTGGCCAGAAAGTTGAAAAATTAGAAATATGAGTGTGGTTCCCACATTTGATTGAAATGACCTCGGATAAAACATTTGACTTCGTAAGAAGATCCAAAACATCAATTTTAGGGTAGTAACATGTTTGGTGTGATTTTACGGCTTTTAAATCTCATTTCGACCTCCGATTTGGAAAATTATAATTTTGGGGTTTAGGGGTCAACTTTGTGAAAATAATAATTTTTTTCAAAAATTTGACTTCACCAATGCATTTGAAACATTGAATTTAGTGTGGTTGTATAGTTTTTTTGCGTATATCGGACTCTGAACGAATCTCGGGCACCTCATCGAAGTTTATCCGGACTTAGAAAAAACTGGTGTAGATTTTCTGCATTATTAATAGCAGTTTTTAGGCCCATTTTACTCATTTTTCATCTTGCCTCTTAAGAGTTAAATCCTAAAATAGTGTGGAAGCTTAAACGTGAAACTTGTGGGAGCATGGGTAGCTAGATTAACATCTATTTTTTTATTCTATTACGGATTTAAGGTAAGAACTCACCCTTTTTTTTAGTAATTTCTTAATTAATTTCTCAAAACCTCAAAAATCTTAGGGCTTGATTTTAAACCCAAATTTCACTCCTTTTCACTTGAACAATGTTTTTGTCTTATAATTACTATTTTTCATCAATTTAACCTTCAAATCAACTCTGATTCTTCATTTTAATCCGAATTAAAGATTTTACCCGATAAAGGTTTAAAATAATTTTTCTTCGATTTGAACCTCATTTTTTTTACTCGATTTGACTTGTATTTTCAGTTGTAGGTTCCTAAAAATATGAAAAACACATTTTTGAAGTAAACTTACGATTTTGCCCTTCTTTTTAAAAAAATTATTATGGGGGTCCGTTTTGACCCTGAACCAAAAGTAGTCAATATGGCTGTCATTGATTTTATTTTAATGCGTAGATTCCATATTTAATATTTTTAGAGGGGTTTGGGATCATTCGTGGAAAGTAAGGTTGTGGGTTTGAAGTGTAGCGGACTGATTTCGGCTTTTGAAGTAGGTTATGGCTTAACTCTTACAGACTGGGTTGGCTAGTAAATGATGATATAAATGTATGTTAAGGGTGAGAACTAATCATGAAAAATGGCTATCTATGTGGGGGCCTATATGTAATGTAATTGTTGAAATTGAGATACTATGTGATATGTGTAACTGTGTGGGGTCCTATATGATGCCTAATGCGGTACCATTGGTGTATTTTGATATATTCATACTTGTCGTTATACTAGATATGTGGAAATTCATGGATGAAACAAAAATAATGAGTGAATATTGGCTTACATGGCTGTGAAAATATATAATTGTAGTTGGTTGTGGAAATATATCATTGTGATTGGTTGTGGAAATACTCATTGTGATTGGTTGTGCGTATTACATCCTCATATCATACTCATTCATGAAAAATTGGTTGTGGAATTCGAACCCTTCTTTCTTTATTTTGGCTTATAATTATTCCTTAAACCTAAGATTTAATATGCTTAGTGTTTTGGAATGGGATTGAGAAGCCTTAGAATAGGTAGGTAGGTACTTGTCTTAGAATGGGTTTTCAAGACAAGTAATGAGCCCCACTGTTTCTTCTTTTAGATGGGGTGCCTAGAATAGATCTTTGTTGACCTAAATGACCTCTGTTCTCTACCTTAGGCTAAATCTTGAGTTTAGGATGACTTAATCAGTTTCAACAACCCTTTTTAACTTTGTTATCCTAGGTGGGGTAGTATTTAGCCGTAACTCTCACCTTTTGGCCTTGTAATTAGGACCTGTATCGCCTTAAGAGACTTGCCAGCCTAACCTTCAATTATGATTAGCTAGACCTAATTAAAGTTGTATACCTAGATTATTGCTACTTTTACTTATTATTTATTAGTTTCAATTCGAGTTCGGCATCCAACAACTTTATTATTAATTATTAGTTTCGATTTGAGTCTGTCATTTTACTATTATGTTATCATTCTCTAGATTTGATTTAAGTCAAACATTTATGACCTATATAGATACTGATTTGAGGTTGAAAATTTGATAAGGACTGGAAAGACTTGGGGTTATGATCAGAAGGGAGTATTAGTTACGCTTATCACACGTTGGCTCATTCTATAAATATCACTATCGTTGTTCCATCTTTATATTAGTGTTACTCTTTCTTCTACCCTCCGCTCTTATAGGGGCTCAATTGGGTTATTTTCCTTCTTTTTTGTACCTTTTGGGCTTATAGGGGCCCAATTAGATTATAGATAGATTTTATTATTCGCATTTGGGTACTTATTTATATATATATATATATATATGTGTGTGTGTGTGTGTGTGTGTGTGTGTGTGTGTGTGTGTGTGTGTATCACACCCACTTGGCATGATTTACTATTTTCATTTTTACCCTATTATTTTGTACTTTAGTTTTCATTCTCGCACTTTATTTATGCTTTTACTATAAGTTAGCTCGTTCGACCTATGATGCCTACTGAGTACCCGCTATTTTGGTACTCATACTGCACTTCTGTATCTTTTTCTCATACAGATCCAAGTACGAGTCATCGCCTCTGACATTTCCTTATGTTGTGCTGCTATTTGGAGCTATGGTGAGTTTTTAGAGTCTGGAGTTGATCCTCCTCCTCTTGTTGTTTTTGGACAGTCTTTTTTGTACATTTTGAGACTATATTGTATACCTGACACTGTCTAATACTCTCTTTTGATTTAGTGATTCTTGTACTGATCTACCAAGTCTTAGGAGAAAACCCTTCTTGTATATTTTATCTTTCTCCTTATATTGTACAACATGTTTATATATGTATATCATCACTTTTCTTTACTTAGTATCTTGATTATATGTTTGTTTCTTTCATTATCTTATTTTTCGCCGGTTAGTCTGTTACTTGCCGTTTAGGATTATGGCTTGTCTTACCTACTGGTGGGTTGAAGTAGGTGTTATCATGACTTGAAAAATTGCATCATGACAAGGTAATAGTAACATTGTAAATCGACCAAGAAAGTTAGTATGATAGAGCTAAATATGAAGGAATGTCTCAAAAATTATCCCTAATTTATTATATGTCAACAACCATCAAATACAGAGTTTTAAGGTACATGACTAGTGGCGTACTTTACACTATGATCAGGTTATTTAAAATTTAATCGCTAGCAACTGTATTTATAAGTATACTCCGCCCATATCATATAATCACAGGCTAATTGAGTCTCTTTTAGAACAACTGTGTGCAGTCAAGTAATTACAATGATTGATCTACTTTGTCGTAACCTAATTGCAATGTAATTTTGAGTGAAATTAGAGATTTTGTAACTAGATTTAATGGTAAAAGTAAATTACATGATAACTTATTTTGAAAAACACTATTACTCCCTCCGTTCTATTTTATGTGTCGCTATTTTTTAGGTCCGTTCAAAAAGAATATCACATTTTCTTATTTAATAACTATTTAAAGACATAATTTCACTTTTACCCTTATTGGTTCACTTAATTAAAGATACAAGTAGTTAATTTATTTTTTTTGGTTTCCCATCGGTGTATGGTGCCTGCATTGGGGCCTCGACTAATTCGGATCGCGCGTTGTAGGGCTCATTAAGGTGGCAGCGCTCCCAACAGAGTTTTCTCCATGCCCAGGGTTAAACCCTCGACCTCTGGTTAAGGGTGGAGCAGTCCCATCCACTGCACCACAACCCATGTTGGTAGTTAATTTTTTAATAAAAGACAACTTGGTAAAAATCATCAAGCATTTTCTTATTTTTGAAATCTGTGTCGGATCAAACTGTGACACATAAAATAGAATGGAGAAAGTATTTATTACATATCTTCTCTATAATGTGGTTACATTTACCTTGTAATGAGTTGTAGATTTGAGTTTTTTTTTTTTTTAAAGAAAAAAAGAAAATTAGGGGTAGGAAAAAGGAAGGTACGAAAGGGATTAATAGTAGCCTACAATAAATGATAATTAATCTATTAATAATTGTTGTGATAAGTAACATTAGGTTAAACCAATGTGCGTTTCTATTACAACTAGATACAAACAACGCGTGCTAGCACAGGTCCAACAACAACAACAACAACAAACCCAGTGTATTCCTACACAGTGGGGTTTGGGGAGGGTAAGATGTACGCAGTCCATACCACTACCTCCGGAGAAATAAAAAGGTTGTTTCCAATAGACCCCCGGCTCAAGACAAGGAATAATAAACAAATCCATAATAAAGCATGGGACAAGATGACAAGACATAAATACGCCATCCCCAAGGAAAAATAAACAAGGAATATTAAAGAAATTCATAATAAAGCCTGCAACAAGTTGGCCTAACAAGAATAATACACCTACCAAGTAATGCCCTACCCCAACGACCCCAACGACCCAAAATGACACTAGCCTTCTATCCTAATTTGCGTCCTCCAGATCGTCCTATCTAGGGTCATATCCCCAATAAGTTGTAACTGCTTCATGTCCCTCCTGATTAACTCTCTCCAATATTTCTTCAGTTTACCCCTACCCCACCTGAAACCATCCAGCGCTAGCCTCTCACACCTACAAACCGGGGCATTCGTGTCTCTTCTCATCATGTGACCGAACTATCTCAATCGAATTTCCCACATCTTGTCCTCTATCGAAGCCACTCTAACCTTTTCCCGAATAGTCTCATTTCGAACTCTATCACCACTAGTAAGCCTACACATCCAACGCAACATCCGCATTTCGGCCACCCTCAATTTTTTAATATAAGAGTTCTTGACTGGCTTACACTCCGCTCTATACAACATGGCCGACTGGACTGTCACCCTGTAGAATTTGCCTTTAAGCACGGGTCCAATATATGTTATTTTTTTATCTCAATTTATGTGACATAAATATAATTTAGAATCTAAATTTTAGATAATCAATCATTAAAATAATATAAGTTTTAAAATTGTGATTCATAATACTCTTTCTTCTATTTCAATATAAGTGACTGATATAATTTCGAGAGTCAACCAAATATTTTATTTCTTTTAAATTTTTTAAGTTATTAATTATGTGATTTCTAATATTTTTTACATAATTTTTCAATAATATATGAATACTCTCTCAGTCCCAGTTTATGTGACATAAATAAAATTTCAACAGTTAATTATTTTATTAATATTTTATTAAGTTCATAGTTATTCTGATTTACAATATTTTTATCTCATTTTCAAATAATATATATTACTTTTATGTCTTTCTTTGTCTTATTTCAATTTATGTGGCACTAATATAATTTTGATAGTCAACCAAATTTTTTTGTTGACGTATCATTTTGTGTCCATGTTACCTTTTTATATGAAATATTATTAATTTTGTAATGCTTAGGTGACCATAATAATTTATTAGAAGTGATATAGTAAAATCACAATTGAAGCAACTTTCACAACCCAAAAATAAGGGTCATGATGACACTTGTAGCGGCGTACCTTGACAAATAAGCCTAACACCCAAACTGATACAAGAAGGAAAAAGGAAAGGATAGAAATGCTCAAGGTAAGGCTTCTAGAACGAAGCCGAACCATACAAGTAATCATAACAATGCGGAAAGAACTTATCTAAAATACAAAGCATGCCCAAAACTAGGTGTCAATAGTGTAAGAATTACTAATACAATTCAGGAGTCAAATACATCAGAAAAATAACCAAAAGGAATAATATTTGTCTTCGAATACTAATAAAGACATAACTACTATAAAAAGATAGAGGAGAACTATGGACGCATGAATGTCCAACCGCTACCTTGAAAGCTCTAGTAATCGCCCGAGTCATGCAAGATGAGGCACACTCGAGCTGGGACCTGCACCGAAAGGGCGCAGTAGGCATGAGTGCAATCCACTTGTACTCAGTAGGTATCATAGGCCGACCAAGCAAAGTAGTAAATAAAGCATACGAAATATACACTAAGGACATGTCACCTGCAATCAGAAAATATCCTACAATGGTAGCCCACACCATTTACACTAACAGTTCTAATATATCACATATATTGCAACATTACAACCAGATAGAACACAGGTATGCATTATATCACATATAAGTAGAACAAGGGGGGACATGCATAAACAAGATCATCAAATATAAGTAAAAGAAGATAGTACAATTACATAAATGGAAAGTCAATATGGCAATACAACACAACATAAACATAATAAAGTAAGTGCAATGTATATGATGATGATAATGATGATCATGATGACGATGAAGTACGATGTCCTCGCATAACCTTCGAGATCGTCACACGATCACCGTATACACCTACGGAGGCAAGCCTCCCAACGTAGGACCCAAGGGGGCTTCTCAACCCGTATACAATCTACATATATCGTATCTTCTTTTTGGCACATCCTTCAAAAAGGTGTTATTAGGTGTTGCCAGTGTTTCTTAGATGTTGCCACGGCAGTACCAATGTTTCATGAATAAGTATGATATAAAGATGTAATGCTCACAACCAATCACAATGAGTACTTCAACAACCGACCACATGATATATTTCCACAACAAACTACATGATATATTTCCACAACCAACCACAATGATACATTTTCACAACTAAGTGAGTCTATATCCACTCATTATCTCTGTTTCATTCATGAATTTCAACATGCCTTATATGCTAATAAAGTATGAATAAAATCACAAACGCCAATGATACCACATTAATCATCTTAAACAATACAATTATTCATATGTATTCAAGGCTATCAACATCACATAGGACCCCACACAGTCACACATATCACATAATATCTCAATTTCAACAATTACATCACATATAGAACTCACACGGGCACAACACATAGATAGCCATTTTTCATGATCAGTTCCTATCCTTAACATGCATTTTGTATTATTATTTTCTACCTAGCCCATTCTGAAAGAGTTAAGCCACAACTTACCTCAAAAGTCGAAATTGATCCGCTACACTTTGAACCCACGACCTTAATTTTCACGAACAAGTCCAAACTCCGATAAGAACATCAAATATGGAATCTTTGCATCAAAGCAAAATCAACAACATCCATTTTGACTACTTTTGATTCGGGGTCAAAACAGACCCCCTGAACGAATTTTTGAAAAAGAAAGAAACGGACCCCCTGAACGAATTTTTGAAAAAGAAATGCAAAATCGAAACTTTACTTCAAAAACATGTTTTTCATATTTCTAGAAACCTGCAGTTGAAAACCCAAGTCAAATCAAGTCAAAACTGAGGTTCAAATTGATGAAAAATCCTTTTTAAGCTTTACTGGGTAAAATCTTTGAAATCGGGTTAAAATCAATAATCGAAGTTGTTTTGAAGGTTAAATTAATGAAAAACTAGTAATTATAAGAAAAAACATTATTCAAGTGAAAATAAGTAAAATTGTGGTCTAAAATCAAGCCCTAAGATTTTGAAATTTTGAGAAATTAATCAAGAAATTAGTAAAAAAGGGTGAATTGTTACCTTAAATCTGTAATAAAACCAAGAAATAAATGTTAATATAGTTATCCAAACTCCCACAAGCTAAGCTTTTAAGCTCCCACACTATCTTAGGGTTTAACTCTTAAAGGCAAGATAAAAGATGAGCAAACTGGCCAAAAAGAGGGAAAAAATTGCAATTTATAACAGAAAATTTGTTATAGCAGCCGCTTTTTTCAAAGTCAATCCGAACTTTGACGGGGTGCTCGGAATTCGTTCGGAGTCTGATATACACAAAAGAATTATGCAACCGTACTAAATTCGATGTTTCAAACGCGTTGGCGAAGTCAGATTTAAAAAAAAACATTATTTTCACAAAGTTGACCCCCGAAACCCGAAATAACAATTTTCTAAATCGAGGGTCAAAATGAGATTTAAAAGCCATAAAATCACATCAAATATGTTACCACCATAAAATTAACATTTCAGATCTGTTAGCAAAGTCATATTTTCATCCGAGGTCATTTCGATCAAATATGGGTGTCATCCGAGGTCGTTTTAACCAACTGTGGGTCCCACACTCATATTTTCAATTTTCTAACTTTCTGACCAATAGGTCAAAATGAGCCCGGGTGTACCCGGACCTAAACAAAAGGTCTACCTAGCCTAAAATCAATATTCTGGAGTTAGTGGCATAGTTCATTCAGTCATCCGTCGCACGGATCAAAATATATCCACATAAGTCCAAAATAAGGCTCTTAAAGCCATCAAAAATCGCAATATCGCATAAATGATACAAAAATGCATCTGTAACCCTGCCAATCACCCCCACACCCTAGAAATACCATAATGCAACTATGGGAAGGATTTAAATAGTCAAATCACACAATCACAAATTTTACATATTTCATCAAATTTTTAGATCGTTACATCATCCACCACTAAAAATCTAGTTCGTCCTCAAACTAAGGCAAAGAAATACCTGAATCAATGAAGAGCTGAGGATAAGAACAACGCATATTAGACTCAACCACCTAAATAGCCTCATCTACCAGTTGATGTCTTCACTAAACCTTAACCACAAAGATAACTCTAGAACGCAACCACCTAACATCCGCTAGCCAAAATAGAGACCGACTTCTTAATAATAGACAACCGCTCATCTAGTTGAATCGAGTCCCAACGAATGAAATGAGACTCATCAAGAATATAGCGGAAAAATATAAAAACATAAAAAACTGGATGGACAGCTGATAATCAGGAGGCAAAGCAAACTCATAAGCCACATCACCAATAGTCCGAAGAATCTCAAATGGGTTAATATGCCTAAGGCTAAGTTTGCCCCTCTTCTGAAACCTCATCATACCTTTTTTAGGTGAAACTCGAAGTAAGACATGATAACCAATACCAAATCTCAAGACATGAAGTCTACGATCAGCGTAGGACGGCTGCCTACTTTGATCTGCCTAGGTCTATCCTGAATGACCTGGACTCTATCCAAAGACTCATAAAGCAAGTTCATACCTCAAGGTCTCACCTCTGAAACATCAAACCAACCCACTGGGGAGCGGCAACACCTACCGTACAATGCCTCAAAAAGAGTCATATACTGGAATGGTAGCTATTATGATATGCAAACTCTGCTAAAGTCGAATGTTGCTCCCATTGGCCACGAAAATCCATCACACATGCGGGAAGTATATCCTCCAAAACCTAGATAGTTCTCTCTGACTAGCCATCAGTTTAGGAGTGAAATGTTGTACTAAGATCAACCCAAGTACCCAACTCATCCTGAAAAGTCTTCCAAAAGTGAGATGTGAACACAAGACCTTAATCTGAAATAATAGAGACTGGCACACCATGAAGATGGACAATCTCACGAATGTAGATACGGGCCAACCTCTTGGCATGAAATAAGACCTGAATCAGAATAAAATGAGCTGAATTGGTCAATCGATCAACGATGACCCAAACACTATCAGAACCAAATATGTACGAGGCAAACCAATCACAAAGTCCATGGTGATCCATTTCCACTTCCACTAGGGAATGGGTTACCTCTGAAGCAATCTACCAGGTCTCATATGCTCAGCCGTCACCTGCTGACAACATACACAACGAGCCATAAAATCTGTTATATCTTACCTCATACCACCCACTAGTAGTGTTGCCTCAAATCACGATACATCTTAGTCACACCTGGATGGATAGAATATCTGGAATGATGGGCCTCTTACAAGATCAACCTAATCCAATCATCCACTCTTGGCATACAAACTTAGCCCCCAATCCTTAAAACTCCATCTGAATCAAGTGAGGCTTCCTTAGCCTCCCCAATTAACACCTTATCTCGAATCAACCTCAATCCAACATCATCAAACTAATAAGTTTGAATCTGCTCCATCAAAGAAGATCTAGACTCAATAAATGGCAAAACATGCCCAGGTGTCAAAATATTAAGCCTAACTATCTGGTTAGCTAGAGACTGAACCTCTATGTCCAAATGTCTTTCTTGGGTCAAAAGATGCGCCAAGTTACCCATGCTAGTCAATTTTTGGCTCAAGGCATCCTCAACCACATTACCCTTGCCCGGATGGTAGAGAATTGTCAAGTTATAATCCTTAAGCAACTCAATCCAACGGCGCTGCCTCATATTAAGATCTCGTTGTGTGAAAAAGTACTGAAGTCTATAATGATCTGACAGATCCCACAACGGACTTCATATAAGTAGTGTCTCCATAACTTCAAGGCAAACACAACTGTGCACTACTCCAAATCATGCATAAGATAATTCCTCTCATGAGGCTTTAACTAACGAGATGCTTATGCAATCACCTTGCCCTCCTGCATCAACACAACACCTAACCCAACACCTGAAGCATCACAGAAGATAGTAAAACCCACGCCTTCCTTGGGCAAAGTCAATATAGGAGCTGAAGTTAACAAATCCTTGAGCTTTTAAAAGCTCGCCTCACAAGCATCAGACTACTGGGTCAACTTGGTCAATAAAGTTGCAATGGATGAAAATCCCTTAACAAAATATTGATAATAACCTACCAAGCCAATAAAACTTTGAATATCGATGGATGAAGTAGGTCTAGCCTAATCATGAACTGCGACAATCTTGGTTGGATCAACCATAACACCTTTCTTAGTCACCACATAACCTAAGAAAGAAATAGACTCCAACCAAAACTTGCACTTAAAGAACTTAGCATATAACTTCTCATCCCTCAATCTCTGAAGCACAATCCATAAATGCTCCTCATGCTCAACCTCACTCCTGGAATAAATCAAAATATTATCTATAAATACAATAACAAAGGAGCCAAGATATGGTCGAAACACCCAGTTCATCAACTCCATAAATGCAGCAGGGGCATTGGTCAACCCAAAGGACATGACCAAGAACTCATAATGATCATATCGAGTCTGAAAAATTGTCTTCAAAATATCCAAAGCTTTAATCCTTAACTGGTGATAAATGGACCTCTAATCAATCTTTAAAAACACTGCAGCATCCTGAAGATGATCAAACAAATAGTCAATGTGAGGAAGAGGATACTTATTCTTAACTGTCACCTTATTTAACTGTCGATAATCAATATCCGCATAGACCCATCTCTTTTCTTCACAACCAAGAAACGCGCACCCCAAGGTGAAACACTAGGTCGGATAAATCCCGTATCCAATAACTTCTGCAACTGATCCTTCAGTTCTTTCAAATTGGTTGGGACCATCCTATAAGGAAGAATAGAAATAGGCTTGGTGCCCAGCTCAACATCAATAGTGAAATCAATATCTCGATCGAGAGGCTTACCAGGAAAGTCCATAGAAAACACACCTATAAACTCATGGACAGCACAATTGAATCTAAGAAAGAAGGCAAAACAACACTAGTGCCACGAATCTGAGCCAAGTAAGATAAATATCCCCTCTCAATCAATTTACGAGCCTGAACAAAAGATATAATATTTTTATGACCTGAATGAAGTGCACCTTTACAAGCTATCCTTGGTACACTCGGTGAAGATAAAGTCACAGTCTTGGCATAACAATCTAAAACAACATGGTAAGGAGCCAACCAATTCATATCCAAAATAACATTGAAATCAATCATATCTAACATAAATAAATCTACCAAAGTCTCAAGACCGATAACAGTCACAACACAAGATAGGTGCACCCTATCCACCATTAAAGAATCACCTACTAGGGTAGATACATAAATAGGCATGGCAAGAAGCTCACGAACAGAATCAAAACTTGAAGCAAAATACACATACACATAGGAGAAAGTTAATCAGGATTAAATAATACAGATATAGGTCTGAAATAAAGGGAACGATACCTATAATCACAACATCAGAAGCCTCTGGCTCAAGTCTGACTGGTATAGCATAACACTGACCATGAACCCCAATTGGATAAGTAGCCTAAAACCACCATCACAGTTTTCACCACCTCTACCTCACATTCTTCTGGTAGTTACCCTACCTTGCACAACTAAAATAAAAGTAGTCTGAATTAGACAATAGGGACAGTCCCTAGCCACATGGATAATCTCATCACACACATAGAAACCTCTACGACTAGTCTCAATGGGAGAAGGTACAACTGGGCCCGAACGACTACCCTAAAATACTGAACTAGAAGATCCACCACCTGATTTCTATAAAGCTGCCTACACTGGCCTACCCTAGTACCTATACCACAATAAACCTGGCCTCTAAACTCACCAAAATAATGCACCTTGTTGGCACCTTACTGTGATACTCGAAGAATGTCATCTTCGCATAATCCAAAATGCTCTAAAAAAAAGTTCCAAATACAAGCATCTAAGATGAATCCAACTAAGAAAAATATCCAAACCCTTCATGAATTTTCAAATCTTCTCAGACTCAGTGCAAATGCTATTATAAGAATATCACAGGGCAAGAAAGTGTGCCTCATACTCAGCAACTGTCATGGAGCCCTGGTATAAATGATCAAACATATCTCGCATATGGTCTCTCAAACTTAAAGGCATAAATCTCTCTAGAAAAACCTTGACAAATTGATCCCAAGTCATCTCGAGAGAATCATGGGGTCTACAACTAACAAGCGACCTCCAACAATCTCTCGCTGCATCTCTTAACTGATAAGATATAGTATAAGCCACACCATCCACACAGAAATAATGAAACACAAATCAGAACACAGGGTATGGAAGAACTTTGCACTATAAAGAATAAAATGAGAGAAATTTCATAATGACGACCTATAGCCTCTTGAAGATAGATATGGACGTCTATGTACTGATCCTTGAGACTCTATTAGACATTTCGTTCTTACACTATTGAGACCAATGAACCTAGCATCTCTGATACAAATTTTTCATGACCCAAAAATAAGGGTCATGATGGCACTTGTCGCGACATACCTTGACAAGTAATCCTATTACCCAAACCGATACAAGAAGGAAAAGGAAAGAATAGAAATATTCAAGGTAAGGCTTCTAGAATAAACCCGAACCATACAAGTAATCTTAATAATGCGGGAAGAACTTATCCAAAATACAAATCATGCACAAGACCCGGTGTTAAAAATGTAAGAACTACTAATACAATTCAAGAGTCAAATACATCAAAAAATAACCACAAAGGAATAATATCTATCTCAGAATACAAATAAAGACATAACTACTATAGAAAGATAGAGATGAACTTCGGATGTATGAATGTCCAACCGCTACCTTAGAAGTTCCAACAATTTCTCGAGTCAAGCAAGCTAAGGCGCACTCAAGCTAGGACCTGCACCAAAAGAGCGCAGTAGGCATGAGTACGGTCCACTTGCACTCAGTAGGTATCATAGGCCGACCAAGAAAAGTAGTAAATGAAGCACACAAAATACATATTAAGGGCATGTCACCTGCAATCAAAAAATATCCTACAATGGTAGCCCACAACGTTTGCACTAACAGTTCTAATATATCATATATATTGCAACATCACAACCAGATAGAACACAAGTATGTATTATATCACATATAAGTAAAACAAGAGGGAACATGCATATACAAGATCATCAAATAAAAGTAAAAGAAAACAAGACAATTACATAAATAGCAAGTCAATATGGTAATACAACACAATATAAACACAACAAAATAAGTGCAATGTATATGAGATGATGATGAAGTACGAGGTCCTCGCATAACCTCTGAGATCGTCACACGATCCCCGTATACACCTACGGAGGCAAGCCTCCTAACATAGGACCCAAGGGGGCTTCTCAACCTGTATACAATCTACATATATCATATCTTCTTTTTGGCACATCCCTCGAAAAGGTGTTATCAGGTGTTGCCAGTGTTTCTTAGATGTTGCCACGGTAGTACCAATATTTCATGAATGAGTATAATATAAAGATGTAATGCTCATAACCAATTACAATGAGTACTTCAACAACCAACCACATGATATATTTCCCAAACCAACTACATGATGTATTTCCACAACCAACCACAATGTTACATTTCCACAACTAAGTGAACCAATATCCACTCATTATCTCTGTTTTATTCATGAATTTCAACATGTCTTATATGCTAATAAAGTATGAATAAAATCACAAACTCCAATGGTACCACATTAAGCATCTTAAACAATATAATTATTCACTTGTATTCAAGGCTATCAACATCACATAGGACCCCACACGGTCACACATATCACATAATATCTTAATTTCAATAATTACATCACATATAGGACCCACACGAGCACAAAACATAGATAACTATTTTTTATGATTAGTTCTTATCCTTACCATGCATTTTGTATCATTATTTACTACTTATCCCAGTCTAAAAGAGTTAAAGTTATAACCTACCTCAAAACCCAAAATTAATCCGCTACACTTTGAACCTGCGACCGTACTTTTCACAAACAATTCTAAAATAGACTGAAAACATCAAATATGGAATCTTCACATCAAAACAAAACCAACAACACTCATATTCACTACCTTGATTCATGGTTAAAATGAACCTCCGAAATGGATTTTAAAAAAAGAAGGGCAAAATTGAAACTTTAATTCAAAAACATGTTTCTCATATTTTTAGAAACCTACTATTGAAACTCCAAGTCAAATCGAGTCAAAAACAAGGTTCAAATTGAAGAAAAACCATTTTTAAGCTTTACCGGGTAAAATCTTTGAAATTTGGGTTAAAATTATTAATTAAAGTTGTTTTGAAGGTTAAATTGATGAAAAAATAGTAATTATAAGATAAAAATATTATTCAAGTTAAAATAAACAAAATTGAGGTTTAAAATCAAGCCCTGAGATATTTGAAATTTTAAGAAATTAATCAAGAAATTACTAAGAAAAGGGTAAATTCTTACCTTAAATCTGTAATAAAACCAAGAAATAGATGTTAATCTAGCTATCCAAGCACCCACAGGCTGCATTTTTAAGATTCTACCCTATTTTAGGGTTTAGCTCTCAAGATGCAAAATAAAAAATGAGCAAAATAGCCACAAAGAGATGAAAATCTGTAATTTATAGCAGAAAATCTATTATAGCAGTAGTTTTTTTTAAAGTCAATCCAGACTTTGACGGGGTGCTCGGGATTCATTCAAAGTTCGTATACACAAATAAACTATGTAAATATACTAAATTTAACATTCTAGGCGCGTTGAGAAGTCAGATTTTCAAAAAAATATCATTTTCACAAAGTTGACCCCCAAAATCCGAAATCACATTTTTTTAAACCGAGGGTCAAAATGAGATTTAAAAGCTATAAAATCACACCAAATATGTTACCATCGTAAAATTGACATTTCAGATTTACTGACGAGGTCAGACTTTCCATCTAAGGTCATTTCAATAAAATGTGGGTCCGACACTCATATTTTTAATTTTTCAACTTTCCGATCAATAGGTCAAAATGAGTTCGGGTGTACCGGGATCCAAACCAAAGGTCTTCCTAGCCTAAAATTGATATTTTAGAGCTTTTGGCGCATTCCGTTCAGTCATCCATCGCACAGATCAAAAGATATCCACATAAGTCCAAAATAAGACTCTCGAACCCATCAAAAATCACAATATCACATAAATTGTATCAAAATGCATCGAAAATCATGCCAATCACTCCCACACCCCATAAATACCATAATATAACTAAGGAAAGGGGTAAAATAGTCAAATCACAAATTTCACATATTTCATCAAATTTTTAGATCGTTACAACAACGAAACTGATGTCTTATATGACTTATAATAACTAATTAGAAATGATATTGCAAAATTACTATAAAAAATATCCATGGTCAATAATTTAAGTAGACATCATATAAGACGTCAAGTTAATTTAAAACATTAAGAGTTAATTTATCATTTTATGTCTAGTTTATTTTTTATTAAATATTAATTAATTTTTTAATAATTAGATGGATTATAATAATCAATTAGGGGTGATACAATAAAATAATGATTGAAGCAGACACGTATGTTATTTGATGATGACATGATCCTTGATAAGAAATATTGGAAGGGGGTGATTAGGCATGATATGGAGCAGTTACGGCTTACAGAGGACATGATCCTTGATAAGAAGGTATGGAGGAGGTGGATTAGAGTAGAGGGTTGGGGGTGGGAGTGTGTCGGTAACAGTAGGGGAGTGTGCTTTTTTGTTTCTGGAGTTTCTTGTTCGTGGTGTTGATTGTTGTCTATGGTTTCAAATTTATAGTTTTAGTATTACCCTGTGGGTCTAGTATTATCTTATGGCTAGTATTATTAGTTTATATATATTTATGTTTTGTGTTTGTTATATTGTTATTGGTTCTAAGTCTGGGGTTTATCGAAAACAGCCTCTCTACTGCACCTGAGATAGTGGTATGGACTGCGTACTCTCTACCCTCCCCAGACCCCACTAGGTAGAAATACACTGGGTATGATGTTGTTGTTGTTAATATTAAGTTCTTAATTAGTGTGATTTATAATACTTTTTACCACATTTTCAAATAATATATGTTACTTTATGTCTTCCTCTGTCCCATCCCAATTTAAATGACACTAACACAATTTCGATAGTGAATCAATTTTTTTATATTGATATATCAGTTTGTATCTATGTTACCTTTTTATGAAATATTATTAATTTTTCAATGCTTAGATAACCATAATAATTAACAGGGGCGATATATTAAAATCATGATTAAAGCAGTGAAACAAACATGTCTTAAATGACTTCTAATAACTAATTAGAAGTGATATAGCAAAATTATCATAAAAAATACTTGTGAAAAAAATTTAACTGAGCCCCATATAAGACGTCAAGTTAATTTATAACATTAAGAGTTAATTTATCATTTTATGTCTTTTGTGTTTTTTATTAAATATTATTAATTTTTTAATACTTAAATGACTTATAATAATTAATTAAGGGTGATACAGTAAAATTACGGTTGAAGCACCTGAAGTAGACATATCAGAAATGTCTATTTGACTTTTTATATTGAATATTATTAATTTTTTAATATTTAAATGACTTATAATAATTAATTAGGAGTGACATAGTAAAATTACAATCGAAGCAGCTGAAGTAGGCATGTCAATCTTGTGCCTACTTAAGCAGCTTAACTCCCTCTTACTATATATAGTAAAATATTTCAGTTGAAGAATCATGCATGAGTGGAACTATAAGTCTACAATTCGGATAATTACTAATGAGAACTGGTGTTATATATTTCATACGTGTAGAGGAAGTTACATGGGATGACCCCAAAAGTGGATGGTTTTGGATTTTTGACCTCCATGAGAAAAGTCTTTAAAAAATAATCTTTCTTCTCTTTTATGTATAGTACAAGTACAATTTTATCCCTCTAAACCTCAAAGATTTTTAAACTTTTCATTCTCATTTGTCTCCCAACTTCTATTTTAATTTTTTTACCTTAACTTTTATTTTTTTTCTGTTTTAATTCATTTTTCTCAAGTTTTATTTTTTTCTCATTTTTCTTTTTCTTCTCAAACATTATTTATTTCTTCATTTCTCTCTCTCTCTCTCTCTTTCTCTCTCTCTGTCTCTTTTAAATTCATTGATCTCAATCTTTATTTTTTATTTTTTTTGTTTATTACCATTTCTCTTTTTTTCTTTTTTTCTTTTTCTCAAACATTATTTTTATTTTTTATTTTCATGTTTGTTTTTCTCAATCTTTTTTTTTAATTTTTTTGGTTATTTATTCTTCTCTTTTTTCTTAACCTTTATGTTATTGTCTTTTTTTCTCAATCCCTTTTTTAAGTTTTCTATTTTGTTTGTTCTCTTTTTTCTCTTTTCTCAACTTCTATTATATTTTGCTTAAAAAAAAAAAATTGGAGAATCCACAGAGGGATCTTCTTTTTTGACATCAAAGCAAATTTAAGGGTATGACTTGTTGATTATAGAACAACTCATAAATCAAGACACAATGTGGTAGTGTCAAGTCTTGCTTGTGGAGCATAACTTGTTGTTTTAAATCCTTGAGCTAAGTCTTGCTTCTAAAGCAAGAGTTATAAATTATTTCATAAATTTTTCTTTTTCTTCTCAAACATTATTTATTTCTTCATTTCTCTCTCTCTCTAAACATTTATTTCTCAAACATTTATGAAACATTTATTTTATGAAATTATTTATGAAATGTTTGATCAAACATTATTTATTTATTTATTTATCTCAAAAATTGAGATCAATATTTATTTTTTATTTTTTTCATTTTTTATCATTTCTCATTTTTTTTATTTTTTATTTTTCTCAAACATTATTTTTATTTTTTATTTTCATGTTTTTTTTTCTCAATCTTTTTTTTTAATTTTTTTTGGGTTATTTATTCTTCTCTTTTTTCTTTTTCTCAACTTTTATTATATTATGCTAAAAAAATAAAAACAAATTAAAGAATCCGCAAAGGGGTCTTCTTTTTTGACATCAAAGCAAATTTAAGGGTATGACTTGTTGATTATAGAACAACTCATAAATCATGACACAATGTGGTAGTGTCAAGTCTTGCTTGTGGAGCATAACTTGTTATTTTAAATCCTTGAGTTAAGTCTTGCTTCTAAAGCAAGAGTTATAGATTATTTCATAATTCAAAACACGATGTAGTAGTGTTAACTCTTGCCCGTGGGGCGTAACTTACTGTTTGAAAGTCCTTGAACTAATTCATACCTCTAAGGCAAGAGTTATAGAAGACATAATGCGGTAGTATTAACTCTTACCCATGGGGCATAACTTGTTGTTTGAAAGTCCTTAATTTATAAAACATCTCATAAACCAAGGCGCAGCGTGATAGTGTCAAATCTTGCCCATGGAGCGTAACTTGTTGTTTAAAAGACCTTGGGCTAAGTCTTGCCTCTAAGGCAAGTGTAACGCCCCAAAAAATGGGTCCCGGAACGTCACACGATGCTTGAGGCTATGAGTAGGCCCAAGCTAACCCTTTGAGCCATTTTCATTCAGTTCAACATAAATCAATGGGGTTTCCATAAATAACCCTCAAATATCAACAGAGTAATCATCATCCAAGAATAAAAGAATTTCAAAAAGATAACAAAATACGACTTATTAGTCAACTCCCAACATCTATACTAGTCTGACAAGCCTCTAAGAAAATCAATAAAACCAGCGAGCCATTGAGACATGCCCCAACTGACTCATACTCAGTTATCAAATGTAAACAATTCCGAGAAATCAACATCAAACATCACGTCCTTGGAACATGAGGACTCACCAAAACAGAGAATGTAGAACAGTGTTCCCAAGGAATCACTGTCGAACCTGGAACTGAGCACGTGAACCTATATTCCGAGAAAATGCAGCCCACATCCGAAGATGTGGGTCAGTACCATAGAAAGGAACCGAGTATATGGGGGTGTATGCAGTTATATAAACATCATCATCATAAATATTTATAAGAAATATGCAGGATGTATGAAAGACTCACATAGCCTGAAGAAAATCATCATAGTCATCAGAGGATGAAATAAGTACAATAACACATGTGAGTCATCATATAACTTTTCAATCACTTTCAGTTCATCAAGAATATCAATTCTCATAGTGTAAATATCATTTAAATCTTTAGAAAGAATAACTTTCACAATTCCACTTTCAAATTACTTCACCATTCACCATAGACACAAGAAAACACACACGCACTGGGAGATCCTATAACCGACATTAACCATGTGAGCTACATGGAGTCCAACGTACAACCCACGTTGGAGAGAGCCATCCTATCCTTACCATTAGAGTAGGACTATCGATATCAAATCCACACAAACTAGTGATCACTATATAAATAAACCTCAGGCTCACTCCTACGGAGGCACGTAGTTCTAGGGAAGTAAGTTTGCTTTATACCTCCTACTCAGTGCTAAAGATTTCTCCCGGACTTAGCTTAGATCATTTCAAAGAAAATCCACAACAAAACAATTTCAGTAATATATAAATATACATTGGGAGCCATCATGCTTCCCATCTATCAAAATCAACCACGTTGTGGATTTCTTTCACACTCGAGTTCAAAACAACTCCATTAAGACCAAAAGGTCAAATCATTCAAAATATCTCAAATATTCAACATAAATATGCTTATAACACACACTTTCTCAAAAAAACACAATTTCCAATGGGGATTCATGACCCAAATATCAAAATCATGATAAATATCATTCAAGATTCATGCTTTATATCTCCACACATATAAATTCATCTTTCAAAATCATAAACATCAAGATTTCATAATAATCATCATAAGATATGAGTTTATGCTTCAAATTCGTAAAAATCAAATAAAAATCATACCTTTGCAAACAAAATTACTTTTGGGCAAAAGAACGAAAGACAGTTCTTGTTGAAAAACCCCACATACCTTGAATGATGAACTTTAGATCGATACTCATTTTTGAGATGTTAATCGTGTCTTTGAATGATGGTTCTTGGAGTTCTTGAACTAGGAACTTGGAATCTTGAATAAATTTGCAGAATTAATGGTGAACTTTGGAGGTTCTTGAAGTTGGATGTAGGAGCTTAGGATTTTTTTTTTGAGAGAATTTGATGAAATATAACATATAATGCTTCTAATAGGCTTTGATATAGGGCTTGGATGGATTAGGGGTGAGGGGAAATGACCAAAACGCCCCTAAAAATCAAATAATTTTTGAATCTGTCCTTTGGTGGACTGTTTTGATAGTTTGAAGTAGATCAATCATACGTTTTACTCTGATATCCAAATTCGATGAAACTAATTTCATTAGAAAGAGGACTCTCATATCTTTCCGTTGATATGTAGTATCTCACCCAGATCATTGTGTACGAAGAGTTATGATCGTTTAAAATTGACCAAAAAATTTGCTTTGATAGACTGAAGTAGATTGACCATAACTTTTAGTTTCGATAGAAAAATTGAATGAAACTAATTTCATTGGAAAGAGGACTCGCAGAGCTTTTCGTTGATATATAGTAGATCACCCAGATCATTATGTACAAGTAGTTATGATCATTTAAAGTTAGAGAAAAAATACGCCAGGCCTCAGTATTTTTTCCTGCACGTTTTACTGTTCACTACTATTCACGGTTCGATCGGAACGTTCATAACTCATCGTTTGGGTGCCCGTTTTGGATGATCCACATATTGTTCGAAATCTTATTCGATACTCTACGCAATTATGGGTCATAATCTAAGACATTCCGCACGGAAAATTTATAATTCATTCTAGAAGATAGAACCCAACACGTTTACGCACAAAATTTCTCGGGGTATTACATCATTCCCCCTTGAAAACATTCATCCTCGAATGATGCTAGACATGCCAAGATTAGATAGGGAATATAGCATATAGCTGAAACCATTCATTAGACTCATCACCACATCGTTTCTCACTACGAATGCAACATAGAATGCATAAATTCAAGAAACTACAGCTGAACACATAATAAATGACAGTTGAACTGCTGCAATTTTTATCAAAAGTGCATGATTTAGGAAAGAACGGTACCTTCAGCTTGATCGGAGTTTGCAGAAAATAGGTGCGGGTACTTGGATCGCATATCCGCCTCAGCTTCCCAAGTTGCACCATCAACAGATTGGTTTCGCCACGACACCTTGACCAAGGGAACTTCTTTGTTCCTTAGTCTTCGGACACTGAAATCAAGAATCTCAACAAGAATCTCATCAAAAGAAAGATTTTCTTGAATGTCAGCACTCACAGAGGAATCCACTACCACAGCATCGCTAATATGCTTTCTAAGCATAGAGACATGGAATATTAGATGAACAGAGGACAACTTGGAAGGCAACTCGACTTCATAAGCTACCTTACCTACACGGCTAAGAATTTTGTAAGGACCAACATAAAGGGGACTAAGCTTCCCCTTCTTTCCGAATCTCTTCACCCCCCTCATGGGTGAAATTTTCAGATACACTAGGTCGCCAACTTCAAACTCAAGGTCTCTCCTTGTAACATCCATATATGACTTTTGACGACTCTGCGCAGTTTTTAACCTTTCCCTAATCAACTTAACTTTTTCCATAGCCTCAAATACCGAATCAGGACCACTCACAGCCGCTTCACCCACCTCGAACCAACCTATGGGTAATCTACACTTCCTCCCATATAAGGCTTCAAATGGAGCCATGCCAATACTAGAGTGGAAACTGTTATTGTAAGCAAACTCTATCAACGGTAAGTGATCATCCCAACTTCCCTTAAAGTCAAGTGTACAAGCTCTCAACATATCCTTTAAGGCCTGGATGGTCCGCTCAGCCTGACCATCGATCTGGGGATGAAAAGAAGAACTCAAAAGCACTTGGGTACAAAGACCCTTCTGAAAAGCTTTCCAAAATTACGAAGTGAACTGAGTACCCCTATCCAAAATGATAGACAAGGGAACTCCATGCAGTCTGACTAGCTCTCGGATATACAATCTAGTGTAATCCTCAACAGTATACGAAGTATGAACAGGAAAGAAATGAGCAGACTTAGTCAACCTATCAACCACAACCCAAATGGAATCATGATGGCGTCGGGAAGGAGGTAAACCAATCATGAAGTCCATATTTATCTCTTCCCACTTCCAGATACGAATACTAAACTCTTGCATCATACCACCAGGTCTTTGATGTTCAACCTTAACCTGTTGGCATGTAGCACACTTAGCTACAAACCCGCAAGCCTCGGTACATCTTGGTGGCACCAGGATAAATAGAATAGCATGCCCCGTGCGCTTCAGCCATAATCCTCTATCTCAGATTATCAACATTCGGGACACACAATCTACCCTGCAATCTCAACACACCATCTCCCACTTAGGAGAAAACCTTCAGTCTGACCAAACTAGCATCTAAGTATTGCTTTTTCTTCACTTCCAAAACCAAGGAGGATTCGGAACTACTCTGAACCCCTATACTACCTTCAGCAGAGTCAAACAACCTAACCCCCAATCTAGTCAAACGATGTACATCACGAGCCAACTCTTTCTTACCTTCTACCACATGCGAAACACTACCCATGGACACTCTACTTAGGGCATCCGCCACAATATTAGCCTTGCCCAGATGGTACAGCACACTCATATCATAGTCCTTTAATAATTCTAACCATCGTCTCTGCCTAAGATTCAATTCTCTCTGGGTAAACACATACTGCAAACTTTTATGATCAGCGAAAACATCAACATGGACACCATACAAATAGTGTCTCTATATTTTCAAAGCAAACACAACAGCAACCAACTCAAGGTCATGGGTGGGGTAATTTTTCTCATGGCATTTCAACTGTCTAGAAGCATAAGCTATCACCTTACCCTTTTGCATCAATACGCAACCCAACCCAACTCTTAAAGTATCACAGTACACCACAAAACCATCAATACCATCAGGCAAAGTCAAAATAGGGGCTGAAGCGAGTCGAGTCTTCAACTCCTGAAAACTCTTCTCACAAGATTCGGACCACAAGAACTTCACTTTCTTTTGGGTCAACCGAGTCATACAAGACGCTATATAGGATAAACCCTCAACAAAACGGCGGTAATAGCCATCTAAACCCAAGAAACTTTGAATATCAGTCGGAGAAATAGGTCTAGACCAATTTCTAACAGCTTCGATCTTTTGGGGATCAACTCTAATACCCTCAAAAGAAATGGTATGACCTAGAAAAGCAACTGACCTTAGTCAAAACTCACACTTACTGAACTTGGCAAATAACTTGTGATCTCTAAGGGTTTGCAAGACAGTTCGAAGATGATCAGAATGTTCATCCTCACTACGGGAGTACACCAGTATATCATCGATGAACACTACGACCAACATATCCAGATATGATCTGAACACCCGATTCATGAGGTCCATGAAAGCTGCTGGGGCATTTGTTAACTCGAAAGACATAACAAAAAACTCAAAATGGCCATAACTAGTTCGGAAAGCGGTTTTCGGGATGTTATACTCCCTAACTTTGAGTTGATGATAGACGAAATGAAGGTCTATCTTTGAGAAATAACTTGCACCTTGCAATTGGTTAAACAAATCATCTATTCTCGGAAGGGGGTACTTATTTTTTATGATGACTTTATTCAGTTGGCGGTAATCAATGCACATACGCAAAGAGCCATCTTTCTTTCTCACAAACAACATAGGAGCACCCCAAGGAGAAATACTGGGCCTTATGAAACCCTTATCTAGTAGATCTTTAAGTTGCTCTTTCAACTCCTTAAGTTCTGCAGGGGCCATACGGTAAGGAGGAATAGAAATGGGCTGAGTATCGGGAAGAAGATCAATCCCGAACTCTATCTCTCTATCAGGAGGTATCCCTGGGAGATCATTCGGAAAGACATCAGAAAACTCATTGACGACGTTAACAGACTGGAGAGTTGGAGTCTCAGACTTAGTGTCTTTGACTCTAACCAAATGGTAAATACACCCCTTCGAAATAAGCTTTTTAGCTTTGAAGGAAGAGATAAAATGACTCTTGGGTGACACAGAATTCCCAGACCACTCAAACACGAATGCACCCGAAAAATGAAACTTGACCACTCAGGTCTGACAATCATTAGAGGCATAAGAAGAATACAGTCAGTCCATACCCAGAATCACATCAAAATCTACTATGTCTAACTCAATCAGATCAGCCAACAAGACTATGAAAAACGATAACAGGACACTTTTTATACACTTTCTGGGCAACAATCGAATCACCCACTAGGGTAGAAACTACGATAGGCTCAGGAATAATCTCAGGACTAATTTCAAAATTCATAGCAATTAAAGGTGTAACATATGAGAATAACATCTTGGGCCAGCGCCTGAAAGGCTGCTTGAAATTAAGCATGAGATACGTTTTCATTCAATGGGTCAGCGGGTTGAAGTTGCTGACCATCATTATTTCTTCTCGCTCGACGTTGAGGCATATTTCTAAAAGAGGATAGCACGAATCAATAGCAGAGAGAGACACTTTAAGTATGATAGACTTCTGAAAGAAAGAATCATACTTTTTCCTAAAACGTCTTGTAGCCTCTTTCTCATAGATGTGGCACGCTACACACTGATGATCAAGACTCTACTTAACGCAGTTTGTCAGACTCCCTAGGACACCTTAAAACCTTAGGCTCTGATACCAAGTTTGTAACACCCCAAAAAACGGGTCCCGGAGCGTCACACGGTGCTTGAGGCTATGAGTAGCCCCAAGCTAACCCTTCGAGCCATTTTTATTTAGTTCAATACAAATCAATGGGGTTTTCATAAATAACCCTAAAATATCAACAGAGTAATCATCATCCAAGAATAAAAGAATTTCAGAAAGATAATAAAATATGACTTATTAGTCAACTCCTAATATCTATACTAGTCTAACAAGCCTCTAAGAAAATCAATAAAACCAGCGAACCATTGAGACATACCCTAACTGACACATACTCAGTTATCAAATATAAATAATTCCGTGAAACCAATATCAGACATCACTTCCTCGGAACATGAGGACTCACCACAACAGAGGATATAGAACAGCATGCCTAAAGAATCACTGTTGAACCTGGAACTGAGCACCTGAACCTATATTTCGAGAAAATGCAGCCCACATCCGAAAATGTAGGTCAGTACCATGGAAAGGAACCAAGTATATGGGGGTGTATACAGTTGTATAAACATCATTATCATAAATATTTATAAGAAATATGCAGGATGTATGAAAGACTCACATAGCCCGAAGAAAATCATCACAATCATGAGAGGATGAAAGAAGTACAATAACACATATGAGTTATCATATAATTTGTCAATCACTTTCAGTTCATCAAGAATATCAATTCTCATAATGTAAATATCATTTAAATCTTTTGAAAGAATAACTTTCACAATTCCACTTTCAAATCACTTCACCATTCACCATAGACACAAGGAAACACACACACACTAGGAGATCCTATAACCGACATAAACCATGTGAGCTATATGGAGTCCAACGTACAACCCACGTTGGGGAGAGTCGTCCTATCCTTGCCATCGAAGTAGTACTATCGATATCAAATCCACACAAACTAGTGCTCACTATATAAATCAGCCTCAGGCTCACTCCTACGGGGGCACGTAGTTCAAGGAAAGTAAGGTCGCTTTATACCTCTCACTCAGTGCTAAAGATTTCTCCCGGACTTAGCTTAGATCATTTCAAAGACAATCCACAACAAAACAATTTCAGTAATATATAAATATACATCGGGAGCCATCATGCTTCCCATCTATCAAAATCAACCACGTTGTGGATTTCTTTTACACTCGAGTTCAAAACAACTCCATTAAGAACAAAAGGTCAAATCGTTCAAAATATCTCAAATATTCAACATCAACGTGCTTATAACACACACTTTCTCAAAAAAAACACAATTTCTAATGGGGATTCACGACCCAAATATCAAAATCATGATAAATATCATTCAAGATTCATGCTTTATATCTCCACACATGTAAATTCATCTTTCAAAATCATAAACATCAAGATTTCAAAATAATTGTCATAAGATATGGGTTCATACTTCAAATTCGTAAAAATCAAATAAAAATCATACCTTTGCAAACAAAATTACTTTTGGGCACAAGAACGAAAAAGAGTTCTTGTTGAAAAACCCCACATACCTTGAATGATGAACTTTAGATACTCGTTTTTGAGATGTTAATCGTGCCTTTGAATGATGGTTCTTGGAGTTCTTGAACTAGGAACTTGGAATCTTGAATAAATTTGCAGAATTAATGGTGAACTTTGGAGGTTCTTGAAGTTGGATGTAGGAGCTTAGGGTTTCTTTTTGAGAGAATTTGATGAAATATAACATATAATGCTTCTAATAGGCTTTAATATAGGGTTTGGACGGATTTTGGGTGAGGGAGAATGACCAAAAAGCCCCTAAAAATCAAATAATTCTCGAATCTGTCCTTTGGTGGACTGTTTTGATAGTCTGAAGTAGATCAACCATAACGTTTTACTCCGGTATCCAAATTGTATGAAACAATTTCATTAGAAAAAGGACTCTCGTATATTTCTATTGATATATAGTATATCATCCAGATCATTGTGTACGAGGAGTTATGATCGTTTGAAGTTGACCCAAAAATTTACTTTTGATAGGCTGAAGTAGATCGACCATAACTTTTTGCTCCGGTAGACAAATTGGATGAAACTAATTTCATTGGAAAGAGACTCGCAGAGCTTTCCATTGATATATAGTAGATCATCCAGATCATTATGTACAAGGAGTTATGATCATTTAAAGTTGGAGCAAAAATACGCCAGGCCTCAGTACTTTTTCCTGCACATTTTACTGTTCACTACTATTCACGGTTCGATCGGAATGTTCATAACTCATCGCTCGGGTGTCCGTTTTGGATGATCCATATATCATTGGAAATCTTATTCGATACTCTACGCAATGGTGAGTCATAATCTAAGACATTCTGCATGAAAAATTTATAATTCATTCTAGAAGATAGAACCCAACACGTTTACGCACAAAATTTCAATGAAAAAATTTTCGGGGTATTACAGCAAGAGTTATAGAATATATCATAAATCAAAATATAATGTGATAGTGTCAACTCTTACCCATGGGGTGTAACTTATTTTTGAAAATTCTTGGGTTAGGTCTTGCCTCTAAGGCAAGAGTTATAGAATATCTCATTAATCAAAACACAATGTGGTAATGTCAACTCTTGCCCATAGGGCACAAGTTAATGCTTGAAAGCCCTTAGTCTAAGTCTTTCCTCTAAGGGAAGAGTTATAAAGCATCTTATAAATCAATATACAACGTGGTGGTGTCAACTCTTGCCAATGGATCATAACTTGTTGTTTGATAGCCCTTGGGTTGATTCGTACCTGTAAGACAGGAGTTATAGAGCATTTCATAAGTTAAAAATACAATGTGTTAGTGTTGACTCTTATCCAATGTACGTAACTTATTTGAAAGTTCTTAGAATAAGTCGTGCCCCTAAGGCAAAAGTTGTAGAACATCTCATAAATGAAGACATAATGTAGTAGTGTCAACTCTTTCCCATGGGAAATAAATTATTGTTTGAAAGTCTTTGAGCTAAGTCTTGCCTCTAAGGCAAGAGTTGTAGAACATCTCATAAATAAAAACATGGAGTAGTAGTGTCAACTCTTGCCCTTGGAGCATAATTTATCGTTTGAAAGTCCTTCAGTTAAGTCTTGTCTTTAAGGAAAGAGTTGTAGAACATCTCATAAATAAAGACATAACGTGGAAGTGTCAACTCTTGTCTGTGGGGCATAAGTTATTATTTGAAAGTCCATGAGCTAAGTCTTGTCTCTAAGGCAAGAGTTGTAGAATATCTCATAAATGAAACATAACATGGTAGAGTCAACTCTTGCTCACCTGGCATAATTTATTGTTTGAAAGCCCTTGAACTAAATCATGACTCTAAGGTAAGAGTTATAGAACATCTCATGAATCAAAACACAATGTGATAGTGTCAACTCTTGCCATGAAATGTAACTTTTTGTTTAATCATAAGTCTTGCCTCTATAATGTAGTAGTGTCAACTCTTACTCATGGAGCGTAACTTGATTGAAAGAAATGGAAACAAAATAATAAAAATTATAAAAAAAGGTAGAAAATGAAGAAAAATATTTAAAAAAAAGAGAGAAAATAAAAATCAAAGAAAATAAAAAAGAAAACTAACGAAAATATAGAAGCTAAGGGAAGAAAATAAAAAAAAATAAAGATGAAAAAATAAAAAAGAGATAAAACGAAAATAAAAATTGAGAAAATTAAAAAATAAAAAAATAGAAAAATAAAAATAAAAATAAAAAATTTTGAAAAAATTTAAAAAATTAAATAGAAGTAGAGAGGAGAAAAGAAAAAAGAAGGGTTGAAAAAAACTAAAAAAAAAAAAAA
>NC_061122.1:66866223-66910077 GCF_002878395.1 Capsicum annuum | reverse complement strand
AAAAAAAAAAAGAGAGAGAGAGAAAAGAAAAGATACAAATTAAAGTAAAAGAAAAAAATAAAAGCTGAACTATAAATAAACATGGAGTTGTTTAGAAATATTTGATATATTGAGGGGCAAATAGATAATTGTGTTGTATATAAAAAGAAGGGAGGCTAGTTTTATAAGACTATTTTTATGAGGGACAAAAAAATAAAGTCACACACTATAAGGGTCATTTATGTAGTTTACCCATACGTGTATGTAAGCAAGCAACAAATATTTCATAATCACACGAATATAACTAAACTAGAGGGTATATGGCCCGTGTTAGCACGAGCCCAACGTGAAGAACATTTTTAGATTAACTATTGTGATTTATAACACTTTTTACGTAATTTTTTAAATAATATATGTTATAACCTCTGTTTCAATTTATGTTGTATTGATACAATTTTTCAGAGTTAACAATTTATTTTTTACATATTTTTAAAATATTTTAAATTATTAATTATTGTGATTTATAATGATTTTTTTATGTGCCAATTTATGTGGCAGTAATAAAATTTAGAGAGTCAACCAGAATTTTTTACGTCTTTTTGATTATTTTAAGTTATTAATTATTATAATTTATATTTTACGTAATTCTCAAATATATAATAAATTAAAATAAAAAGTAGTATAAACAAATATAAAAGGAAATATCTAAGTAGGCAACACAAGCAAACATGTCGATCTGCTACCTGATTATCATCATTTATAAGTTAGGTAATAGATCACAAATGTCATTTAAGTGACAACAATGCTTAGACGACCATAATAACTAATTAGGCATGATTTAGTAAAATCACGATTGAAGCAGCGAAGCAGAAATGTCTTTAATGGCTGACAACTAGGGGTGGGCATGGTATGTTATGGTATAATATTTGAAACTTCGGTATGATAATTTCGGTATTTGATTTTTAAAAACACTATACCATATCATATTAATTCGGTATGGTTAGGTATTTTGATGTTCGATTTGATATTTTGCAGTATGTTAATCATAGTTTGTTCAACTTTGAAAATATATACTCGTATAATAGGGTATTATTACTTCGACTTTTCAAAATCATGTCTCAATTGTATCTTAATTTCGCGTTACACGTGTAGAAATATTCAAAAAGAAGTACAAACAACTCATTGTGTTAGTCAATTACACAAAAAATATTACAATCAAGATAGAGTAGTCAAAATTACAATGTCTTAACATTTTCATACTAATAATAAGTTGTATATTTGTTAATATTATATATATATATATATATATATATATATATATATAGTATAAATGACATACTGAAATACCGAATATCATACCGAAGTATATAGTTACATAAATAACTTTTATTCTTCAGTATAGTATTCGATATTTTTGTATGTCATTTATAAATATCGATTACCATACCATATACCAAAAAAATTAAAATATATACTATATAACATATCAAATACCATAATATTAAAATCACGGCATCAAAAATTTTGATTCGATATATACCATACCATGCCCGCCCCTACTTACAACGACTAATTAGAGTGATATAGCAAAATTACTATAAAAAATATTTTTGAAAATATTTAAGTGAGCCTCATATAAGGCGTTAACTTAATTCAAAATATCAAGAGTTAATTTATTATTTTATGTCTATTTTATCTTTTTTATTAAATATTTTTAATATTTAATATTTAGACAACTCAATAATCAATTAGGAGCGATATTTAGTAAAATTACGGTTGAAGCAGCTAAAGCAAACATGTCATAAATGTCTATTGTTTCTTTTTTAATTAAATATTATTAATTTTCTTATACATAAATGACTTATAATAAATAACTACGGGTGATATAGTAAAATCACGGTTGAAGGACGTCAACTTAGTTTGAAACATCAAGAGTTGATTTATCATTTTATGTCTATTTTATCTTTTTTATCAAATATTATTATTATTTTTAATATATAGATGACTCGTAAGAATTAATTAAGAGTGATATTTGGTAAAATTATGGTTGAAGAACCTGCAGTAAACACGTCATAACGCCTATTTTTCTTTTTTTAATTAAATATTATTATTTTTTTAATACATAAATGACTTATATAATTAATTAGGGGTAATATACTAAAATTACAATTGAAATAGCTGAAACAGAGATGTAATAAATGTCTATTTCTTTTTTATTTTAATTAAATATCATTAATATTTAATATATAAATAATTTATAATAATTAATTAAAAATAATATAGTAAAATTACGGAACAACTGATCGGCAAGCACGTTAAAACCAATGCTTCAAATATAGATAATAATGACAGCACATTATCTGAACCAAAACATTAATGAGCCCTTGACATTACTTTACTTATTTTATTTTCTCATACATAGAAGAGTGGTGGAAGCAGGTGGTGGTCGTCCTGCCAGCTTCTGTCGCCTCTTTTTTGTAATTTCTTATTTCCTTTGTTTTAATTTATTATCTTATTTTTAATTTGATATATATTGAAAAATTATATAAAATTATTTTAAATTATAATAATTAACAATTTAAAATATTTAGCGACTAATAAAAATTTTAATTCATTCTTCAAATACTATCACAGTTACATAAGATAGAGGGAGTAACATATATTATTTTGAAAATTAGTTAGTAGCAAATACATTACGTATTTACTTATTATTCCTTGTCTTGAGCTGGGGGTCTATCGAAAACAGTCTTTCTACTTCTCCGAAGGTAGTGGTATGGACTGCGTACATCTTACCCTTTCCAGACCCCACTATGTGGGAATACACTGGGTTTGTTGTTGTTGCTGTTGTAATTAGTAGCAAATACTATAAATCACAATAATTAACAACTGAAAATATGTAAAAATTATATATAAAAAATTTGGTTGACTCTTTTAATTCCTCAGTGTCACATAAATTGAGACAGAGAGAGTATCATATTATTTGAAAATTACGTAGAAGTATTATAAATCACAATAATTAACAACTTAAAATATTTAAAAAATCACATGGTAAATCTTAAAACTATATAAAAATTTTGTTGACTTTTTAAATTTTATCAGTATCACATAAATCGAAACAACAAAAGTAACATATATTATCTAAATCTAAAAAAAAAGTATTATATATCATTATGATCAATAACTTAAAATAAATTAAAACTATGAAAAAAATTTAGTTTACTGTCAAAAATTTATTTGTATCACAAAAAAGGTAACACGGGCTCTTAATTTAGTATTACATAGAAGAGTAGTGAAGCACACAGTTGTTCGTTTGTGCTTCTTGCCATTCTTTAATATGATAAGCGCAGTTTTGTCACTTAAAGCTTTTCATGTTACAATTGCATGCTGCAGTCATCTTGTCCTACTATATTATAAGTGGTGATAAGAAGGTGATGGTCGATATGCTTGCCGACCATCTACTACACCGCTATATAATTTCTTATTATTTCTTTCATTTTAATTGTTTGTCTTATTTTTTAATTATTATATATTTAAAAATTACATAAAATTACTTTAAATTGTAATAATTAATGGCTCAAAATTAAAAAATGTATAAAAATTTGATTGTCGCACAAAATTTTATCAATACGACATAAATTAGAGAGAGTAACATATATTATTTTAAAAAAAATTGTAGCAGAAACTATAAATTACAATAATTAGCTACTTAAGATATTTAAAAAATCATACAAAAATCTTAAAATTATATTAAAAATTTAGTTGACTCTTCAAATTTTATCAATGTCATGTAAATTAAAATGACGAGAGTAACATATATTATCTAAAATCTATATAAAAATCAAAAGAATTTATATATCATTATAATTAACAATTTAAAAAGTTTAGAAATCATATAAAAAATTTAATTGACCTTTAAAATTTATTTATATCAGGAAAAAAAAGCATATGTTTGGGCCATGCAAGTACAAACTCTTATATCTAATCTAGTATATAGAACAGTGGAGAAGCGCATAGCTGTTCGTCACCATGTGTGCTCCTTGCCATTTTTCTATATGGTAACAGCAGTTTTGTCATTGTTAGCCCATATGTTATTGGACCTTTAGGTTATTGGCTATGTATATATAGCCTACTCTTGTTTTAGTTAGTTTTATGTTTTTCAGATTATATTGTAAACCTTAGCCTTTCTTCCCTTCAATAAAGTTCTATTAACATGGTATCAAAGCTAGTTCGATCCATGTCCTTTGATTTGTTGGTTGAAGATTTTGTAGCAGGCACCTACTGCGCGGATCGAACTCCGCGGTGAGTTCGCTGGGGGGTACGGGGGGCAGCGCGCCTCCGTCCGGGGTTCGGGGCGGAGCCCCGAATTTTTTTGAGGTGCTGCTGTATTCGTTTGCTATTTTCGTTGGGTTTTTTTGGTTGGATTGATTCGTTGCTGTCTTCGTTTGCTGTCTGGTATTGTTCGTCTTTCGTTCTTTTGCTTGCTGCCATTGTTGTTCGTTCGGAATTGTTCAACCTAGGGTTTTGCATCTTTTTGTTTTTTGAATTGTTTGTGTGTTGCTGTGTTTACAATGACTGGAAAGGATGATTCTCTCCAGTCCATTAGTACTCAATTAGATGGTAAGAACTATGCATATTGGAGTTATGTCATGAAGAATTTTCTTCGTGGGAAGAATATGTGGGGTTATATCACTGGAGTAAAACCAAGACCTATCGATGATAAAACTGAAAATTTTGATTTGTTGGTGGACTTATGGGAAACTAATAACTCCAAGATTATCACTTGGATCAACAATTCTGTAACTCAGTCAATTGGTATGCAATTGGCTAAGTATGACACAGCAAAGGAGGTCTGGGATCATTTGGAAAGACTGTACACTCAGTCTAATTTTGCTAAGCAGTACCAGTTGGAGTATGATATCCGTGCTCTTCAACAGCATGATCTCAGTATTCAAGATTTTTATGCTGCCATGTCGAATTTGTGGGATCAATTGGCACTTACTGAATCTGCAGAGTTAAAAGGTTTTGGGCCGTACATTGCTAGACGGGAAGAGCAACGCTTGGTTCAGTTTTTGATGGCACTACGTTCTGACTTTGAGGGCCTACGTGGAACAATCCTTCATCGATCTCCCCTCCCTACTGTTGATTCTGTGGTTCATGAACTGATTACAGAGGAGACTCGTATCAAGTCTCAAGTGGATAAAGGGTCTAAAGTAACTACTACTCCTGTCGTGTTTGCTGCTTCAACTGATCAGTCTAGGCCACCACGTACTCAGACTCGACAATCTCCTAAAGTTGCATTTGATGAGTGTGCATTCTGCAAACAGAAAAATCATTGGAAGGCTCAGTGTCCGTTGTTACTTAACAAGGTCAAACAGCCTCAATCTGGGCAGCAACAGAAATATGGGCAGCAAAAGTATCCGTCACGCTCACAGTTCGCTGCTGCTGCACCATCTGTAGATGTTGAGTCTGTTAGCACTATGCCACCTTCTGCGTTGGATCCCCAGGTTTTCGAACAGTTCAGACAGTTCTTCGTTTCTAATCCTACGGCCATGTCAGCATCTATGTCTCATTCGGGTTCAGTTTCTTCTAGTACCTCAGGTATTCCTTCCTCCTTGTGGATATTGGATTCTGGTGCGTCTCATCACATGTCCCCTCATTTGTCATCGTTTGGTTCTTTGTCACCCATTTCACCAATCTCTGTTATGTCCGCGAGTGCTGTACCTATGTCAGTCGAGGGTGTTGGTTCTGTTACTACCCCTCACATTGTCCTCTCTGATGTTTATTACATTCCCAAACTTGCTTTAAATCTTGTTTCGGTCAGTCAGTTGTATAAGGCTGGTAATTGGGTGTTTTTTTCTGATTCTGTTTGTGTTATACAGGACCAACACACTCAGAGGGTGATTGGGACCGGCCGTAGGTTGGGGAACTCTATGTCTTGGAGAATCTCAAAGTGTCTGTAGTTGCTGCCTCTAGCATAGATTTATCTTCTTTTCGTTTGAGTCCTTTGTCTTCTCAGTTTTATCTTTGGCATTCCAGATTAGGACATGTGTCAGTTTCACGTTTACATTTTTTGGTTTCTAGTGGTGCTTTGGGTCATGTGAACACTAGTGATATTTCAGATTGTAGTGGTTGTAAACTGGCAAAATTTTCTGCCTTACCGTTTAATAAAAGTGTGTCTTATTCTGTTGCTCCTTTTGATATTATTCATTCTGATGTATGGGGACCAGCGCCAGTATCCACTAAGGGTGGATCGACCTATTATGTTTCGTTTATAGATGACTATACTCGTTATACCTGGGTGTATCTTATGAAACGCAGATCTGATTTCTTTGGCATTTACAACAACTTTAGAGCCCTTGTTAAAACACAACATTCGGCTGTGATAAAGTGTTTCAGGTGTGACTTAGGGGGTGAATATACCTCTAATGACTTCACTCAGTTACTTGCCTCTGATGGTACCATACACCAGTCATCTTGTACCGACACTCCTGAGCAGAACGGTCTGGCAGAAAGAAAACATCGTCATATTGTTGAGACAGCACGCTCTTTACTTTTGTCTGCAGAGGTTCCGAGTATTTTTTGGGGAGAAGCAGTTCTAACTGCTGTATATGTGATTAATCGTATTCCTACTGCATTGACTTCAGGGATGTCTCCGTTTGAGAAACTATATGGTCACCCGCCGAATTATTCTGCATTATGAGTTTTTGGATGTACTTGCTTTGTTCTTCGTCCTCATGTTGAACGAAATAAGTTAGGGTCAAAATCAGCTATATGTGTGTTTTTGGGGTATGGTATTGGACAAAAAGGATATCGTTGCTATGATCCTGTAAGTCAGAAATTATATGTTTCACGACATGTCACTTTTTTGGAACATATTCCTTTTTATTCCATTCCAGCTAAAACCCATGATGTGACAAAGTCAGATATTCGGCTTATTGATCCCTTTAGGATTGACATAGAGGTTCCAGTTCCGGATTCATCCATGCCATCTGGTGTGCCACCTGATAGTGCTTCAGCCTCGCCTGTGCCTGAGTCTGCTCCTTCGACTGTTGAGACTGGAGACCCACCACCTCTGAGGAGGTCTACTCGACCTTGTAAGTCCACCAAACTGCCAGATTTTTACTATTTTACATATTCAGCCTCATTTGCTTCCTTTATTGCAAACATACATCATTTGTCTGAACCTGAGTCGTATAGAGAGGCTGTGTCTGATCCTCTTTGGCAGAATGCTATGGCTGAGGAACTTGCTGCTCTTCATCATACACATACATGGGATTTGGTTACTCTCCCACCTGGTAAGCATGCGATTGGTTGTCGATGGGTGTATAAGATAAAAACAAAATCTGATGGGTCTGTTGAGCGATACAAGGCAAGACTTGTGGCAAAAGGGTATTCACCACAATATGGTATGGATTATGAGGAGACTTTTTCCCCCGTAGCAAAGATGACGACTGTTCGCACTATGATTGCTGTTGCATCCGTTCGACAGTGGAAGATATTTCAGATGGATGTCAAGAATGCTTTTTTGAATGGTGATCTCCACGCGGAAGTTTATATGACTCCTCCCCCAGGTATTGACCACCAGCCAGGTGAAGTTTGTCGGCTTCGAAAAGCTTTATATGGTCTCAAACAAGCCCCTCGTGCTTGGTTTGAGAAATTCTCCACTGTTATTACTTCCCTTGGATTTGTCCCGAGTAACTATGATTCAGCATTGTTTGTTAGATGTACAAGTGCAGGGCGAATTCTATTGTCCTTATATGTAGATGATATGATTATTACTGGTGATGATCATAGTGGTATTGAGTTATTGAAGCATGATTTGGCTCATCGATTTGCAATGAAGGACTTGGGCTTGCTGCGTTATTTTCTGGGTATTGAGGTGGCTCAGTCTAAGAAAGGGTATCTTCTTTCTCAGACTAAGTATATATCTGACTTGTTTACACGGGCGCGTCTTTCTGACAACAGGACTGTAGATACTCCCCTTGAAATCAATGCACGTTACTCTCCTAGTGATGGTGTTCCATTATCAGATCCGAGTCTTTATCGGACTATTGTGGGTAGTTTGGTTTACCTTACGGTTACTCGTCCAGATATAGCACATGCAGTTCATGTTGTTAGCCAGTTTGTTACTGCTCCTACTTCTGTGCACTGGGGAGCTGTACTTCGTATTCTAAGGTATCTTCGTGGCACTCAGTTTCAGAATCTCTTGTTTCCCTCGACGTCATCTCTCGAGTTGCGAGCCCATAGTGATGCTGATTGGGATGGAGATCGCAATGATCGTAAATCCACCACTGGTTTTTGTGTGTTTCTTGGAGACTCTTTAATCTCGTGGAAGAGCAAGAAACAAGATGTTGTCTCTAGATCTTCCACGGAGGCTGAGTATCGTGCTATGGCTGTGACTACATGTGAGATTATTTGGTTACGTTGGCTTCTTGCAGATATGGGGGTTCACATTTCTATGCCTACTCCCCTGCATTGTGATAACAAAAGTGCGGTACAAATTGCAAAGAATTCTGTCTTCCATGAGCGTACGAAGCACATTGAGATTGATTGTCACTTCACCCGTCATCATTTACAGCTCGGGACCATATCGCTTCCTTTTGTTCCATCGTCTTTGCAGATTGCTGACCTTTTTACGAAGGCTCAGTCGGCATCTCGATTTCGTTTTTTGTGTAACAAACTCTCAATGCTTATTGCTGTTGCATTGTGAGTTTGAGGGGGGATGTTAGCCCATATGTTATTGGGCCTTTAGTTTATGGACCTTTAGGTTATTGGCTATGTATATATAGCCTACTCTTGTTTTAGTTAGTTTTATGTTTTTCAGATTATATTGTAAACCTTAGCCTTTCTTCCCTTCAATAAAGTTCTATTAACAGTCATATAAATCTTTTCATGTTACAATTGAATGTTGTAGTTATCTTGTACCACATGTTACATTGCGTATATATTTTCCTACATTTTCCCCCCTATCTTGTTCGCTCAACTTACTTTAATGCTTAAAATAAACTTCTGTTTATTTACCTTCCTCAATATCTTTAGGGGACGTTTGGTGTGAGGTATTAAAATATATAGTCTCGAAATAAAATAATAATTTCGGAATAAATTTTTTAATGCTAGGTTTGGTTGTTAAATTTGGGATAACTTACCCTGGAATTAATAATTAGTACCGGGATAAGTTATCCAACCTAAGGGGTGGTATAAATAATCCCACCATATTTTCACTTGGGATAAAGTCATAAAATGATAAAATTGTCCTTCAAATCCTTCAATTATCACTTTTCATATATATATATATATATATATATATATATTACTTTACCACTATAGATAAGAGAGAACGTGGGATTTTGATAGTCTTTACATTAACTTTTTTTGATAATTTTATACCTAATTTAAATTTTAGTTACTCTACAAATTTTCGTTCATTTTGGTAAATTTGAACAATTATATGGACTTAACTATTTATACAATCAAATTCAAAATTGATCCAAGGATTTTTTGTCTTTGTATTTTGTAATTCTTAATCTTACTTCAAATTTTTATTTTTCCTAACAAATTTATCATGGACAAGTAATTAAAGTATCTTTACGTTCCCTTTCTAACTAAGTACATTCTTAATTATTATATAAATTTTTATTTTTTATATATAGTTAAACATGTTTGAAAATTTAATTTAAAAAAAAAAACAATTCAAATATTTAATGATTCCAAATATTAATGATACTAAATAATGTAAGATGAGAGTAATTCTTTTTCACATTTTTTGATGATGAATCTTTTTTTAAAAAAAATGAGATTATCAACATTTTATAGAATTTAGGACAAAATAAGTAATTTAATATGAAATATTAAGTTAAATAAGGCAAAGGGTATTTTTGTAAACAAACTATCTATTCTTAGAAAGGATGTAATGCCTATCATTTTTAGTTCCACAAATCAAATAATTCACTAAAACATAATATCAGAATAACTTATCTCAGGACAACTAATCACAGTATAACTAATCCGAGCATAACTTGTTTCCCAACCAAACGACCCCTTAAAGTGTATTAATTTCACCACTCAAGATTGAATATCACTCTCACAATAGAGAGTGTATTGCAACCGCCTACACATCAGTGCCACATCACTGCCACATCGTTGCCACGCCACAAATTATTTAAAAAACGTTATATATATATATATATACACACACACACACACAAAACAACCAAGATCTTAGGATTTCCGGCGAATTTCCATCGAAAAACTGAATCTTTACCGATTACATATATATAAACAACCAAGGAACTTAGATTTTTCGGTAAATTTTCGCTGAAAAACTCCATCTTTATCGATTAAATCTTTAATTTCTTCACCCTAAACTAGCCTGAAACCGGCGATCAAATTCAACCTCCACCAATCAAAAAATACCATAAATCAGTGACCAAAAATTCAATCCACCTAATAAATTCGATCAAACCAACACCAAATTCTCTCAAATCAACGATCAAACACCTAAACCACGTCAATTTTTAACATGATATATGAACAACACAAAGTCAAAGTTGAAAGAATTTTCAAGTTGAAAGCAATCTTTATTTTGCTTGTATTCCGGAAAAACTCATCGGAAAATGATTAAAACAAACCCACAAAAGAATATACACACAAAATTAACATAACTGACACCATTAACACCACCACCACCATTAACACTGCCGCTATTAACTTTTCTTTGATTTTAATTTTATTTCAAATTTTTAAATCCAAAAAGATAACTTTTAATTTTTAAAATCCAATTTTATTTTTCTTAATGATCTTAAGTCAAGGGGTTGAAGGAGGAGAAATTGAAGGTGGGGGTGAAGGATTTGATAATTGAAGGAGAGGAAATTGAGGATTGGGGGATGGGAGGCTGGTGGTGGTGAAATTGGTAGTTGAAGGAGGAGTGGGGTAGAGGTTGGCGGATTTGGGGAGAAGAAATTAGGGTGGGGATTGGAGTTAGAGGGGAGGGGGCTGGTGGTGGTAAAATTGGTGGTTGAAAGAGGAGTGGTGGTGATGGTGTAATGAAAAAGAATAGTAGTGAAGGGTGAGGGTAGGTGTTGGGAGTTTGGGTCATTTAAGAAGAAAGGATATATATATTTTTTAAAAAGTAAAACCATTTCAATTTTTAAGCTGAATATATTTTTTTTTCTTTTTTTTTTTTAAATTTCACGTCAGCATTTGAGATGAAATTAATATATTTTTAAAATGTTGGGAATAAATAAATAAAAAATTAATTCAAATACTAAAATAAATTGAGCTTATAAGGTCAGGGAAATGATTCTTCACTCTTTCCTTTGTGGTAAAAAACGTATATTTCTACTTTATCTTTTAGTATAAAGGGACCCCACGTTTTACTTTAATTCAAACGGAATTGACATGCAACCTTTGATGCTAGTATGACAACGTGGGCTCCATCAAATTTATCAATCACATCATTTTTTAAAAAATTTATTGTATATTTGAAAATTATGTAATAATTATTACAAATTACAATAATTAATAATTTACTCCATAAAAAGATTATGTAAATAAATGTTTACATCTCAAAATTTTATCTATATCACATATAAATTGAGACAAAGGGAGTAACATATACTCTCCATCTTAATTTATGTGAGTTAGTTTGATTTGACACAAAATTTAAAAAAAAACTTTAGAAATTTGTGATTTAAAATAAGTCTAAGATATTTGTGTGACTGTAAATCAAGGTAAAATGAGCATTTTAAAGCTAAATTATTACAAAATATAGCAACATGTAATTCCTTATGAGACTGACTAAAAAGAAAAGTAAATCATATAAATTTGGAATGTGGGGAGTATGATAATATCTGAAAATTACGTAAAAAAAACTATAAATATTAGAACAAAGAGAGCAACATATGTTATATGAAAATTATGTACAAACACTATAAATAACAACTTGTATCTAAACAAAACAAATTGAGAGAAAAAAATATATTATGTGAAAAATACGTCAAAAAATTACTATAAATCGTAATAATAAACAAAAAAATATTAAAAAGTTGACTCCATGTTCAATTATAAATCATAATAATTAACAATTTAAAATATCTAATAATCATATAGCATTTTGATTGACAATATAAATTGTATATTTGTCACACAAATTAAGACAAATAATGTAATTATAGATATTGGACCTGTGTTAACACAAACGCTTTTCATCTAATAAATAAACAACCATCAAATTAAAAAAATACTAGCTAAAATAATATTACATGTCGTAATAGTTTTACAGTATATTTTATATATATTCCTAGGTTGTCCGTCTTTAGAACATTTGAGACAATCAATGGAGCAACTATTTGAAAAAAAAAATTAGTTGTGATGTAATATTTTAAAGTAATGCTAACCTCATTTATAATATTGTTATAAACTAATAAATAAAGAACAAGAATAATAATAGAGAAAAGAGAGCAAAGTTCTTATTTCTCTTGATTTGGAATTAAGAACTCTAATGAAGAGAATCTCTCTATTTATAGGAGAAAATTCTTTCTATTTTTTTGCCAAAAAAATAGATGAGAAAACATAGACATTACATATCTTGATAGATATTTACTATATCATGATAGATATTTACTATAAATTAAAGATATCTATAACACTCATCCTTGAATGTCTAATTGATAAATAATGTGCCTCGTTAAATCTTTATTAGAAAAAACCAATTGAAAAAATCTAGTAAAGAAAAAAAAGTACACGTCTATAGTAATACAAATTTCGACTACCTCATCAAAAACCTTACAAGAAAAATTGTGGGACAAAGTCTTGAAAGGAAAAAAGAGTATAGTACATATTGGCTGACGATGAGAACATCAATTTAAAATCCCGAATCTTCTTAAAAGTTATAATTGATAGACACTTGGTGAATAAATCATTCATATTATCAAACAAACAAATCTATTGCATGTTGATTTCAACATTATTTGGAGTTTATGTGTGTAGAAAAGCCTAGATGAAATGTGTTTCACTTTATCTCCTTTTATGAATCTTTCCTTTGATTGTGTTATGCATGTTGTATTTCTTCATATAAGATTATGGTTATTTTGTCATCTTTCAAGCCACATTTTCTCAAATGAGATGTATTATTGACCTCAGTTGTACATATTCTCAACTTGTTTCATCAATCAGACTTCGTTTTCTATTTCCTTAAAACTCAAGGATATACTGGTACGAGCATATAGAACATATCTTGTTCAAGTAAGATCATCAAATGATCTTATTTCAGTATCTCCATATAGGAGTAAACAATTTCATGCTCATTATAAACAAATTCCTCAAAAACATATATATTTTAGGTATTTTAATTCTATAGGGATTTTCATATTGTATTTCTTAAGTAACAATATTTAACATTAAATGTGTGACACCTTTTAATGTCTGCAAATCAAATAAGCTTTATACTTTTCAAGATGTATCCTTCTATGTCATTTGATATATTTTTCTACGTCAGTATATTATGTAGAATTCAGATCCTCAGAATCTTTTGCAATATTGCATCATATTGTATCAAAGATATTATCGAAGATATATGATTTATATCGATTCAAAATGTGACATAACATTTTGAGATCTCATCACTTTATTATTTTCAGGTACCTGAACCTCTTATAAGGTTTCATGAAGTGTTATGTTGTAAGTTTTCAAAAGCACATTGTCTCCTTATTATTTGCTTCTTTTTTCAATGATTATTGGGTTTGAAACCGATTGGTCTACCATTCTTCATGAATGCATTGACTTTGTCATTCAAAGACATTTAATAGGAGCATTTGCAGCTGAAATATTATCACGATCCGAGACTACCCCTAGTCGTAACACAGTGCTTAAGGTCACAAATGACCCAAGCTAACCCATGATCAGGAACAAGCTGTAAATACTAAAAAAAGGTGACAAAATACTGTACGAAATCATTTAAAAATATCTAATAATCAATAACAGTATCAAAGGTAACTGAAACACATCACTGAAAACATGTCTAACTGAGCGACTGTTTGAAAGCCTCTAAACATGATAAGTTGTTGGTATAGGTCCCCAACTAACTCTGACCACTAAAATAACATGAAATACAGTACTGGAAAGTATGATAAATAATATGACTATTCCTCGACTGATGAGGACACACCAATGCTGCTATTGAGTTATACAGGAACGGACTACGTGCTATCTGGAAACTGAGCATCTAAACCTATATTGTGAAATCAATATAGTGCAAAAGAGAGTATACGGTCAGTAATTTGAATGTACTGTATTCGATATAGGTGTTGACACCCAATTTTGTCTCTCCATACATAAAATTAAGGCATTTAGGCTTCTTGATCGTTAAATGACACAAACTATAATTTTTCACACATTTTTTTGTAATTATTAATGACTTATTGATAATCATCATTATTTTAGAATTTTTACTTATTTATTACTATATTTTAATTTTACATAATTTATTGATAATTATCTTTAATTTTGTAAAGTTTATAATTTTTATTAGTTTATTATCGTTCTAAATGTTTGCACAGTCATTTGCATCTGTACATAACATAGCATTGCAATTTTTTTACCGCATACTATAATTTTAATTATTTATAGCATAATATATTTTTTTAGGATTATTTTATTATATTTGTTGTTTACGTTTTTTCTATAATTATATATCGATCTTCATATTTTTGTACATTATTTAATATAATCTGCACACAATAATATTGGCTTAATTATTTTAATACACCAAGCAATAAATCAATTAAAATCATGTCAATTTTTAAAAAGATAGACACTTAAAAATGACGGGTTAAAGTTTTAATTCATTGGATAAAAAATTTTGATCTATTGGTTAAAAAGGTGAAAGTTTCTTTGGTTAATAACTCTTGGACCGAAAAAAGTCTTAACAGAACAAAAGGAGATAACTTTTTATCATGTATAAATGAGGGGAGCCATTTATTTTTTCTTTAACAAACAAAACATACACACACGAAAAAAAAATCAGCCGCTCTTTCTTTTCCTTCTCCTTCTCCGGTGAGCATGGCGGGACTCCGGCGAAATCCACCATCTCACCAGCGTCGCCGACAACCCATACCCTCCGGCGCCGTCCCCTTCTTCCCCCTCTCACCACCTAACGAACTCCCCACCTCGTGCTCCCTCTCGTTGCTGATGTTCCATTTTTTGGGCCAGATCTGATCGGTTCTTTGTACATATGGCGTTACTCGGGCCAAATCCGTGGAAGTGACGCCACTTTCTTCTCCATTTATTACTGTTATTCGTCAAAAATCACTCCTTGGAATTGAGTTTTTACTGTTTAAGTGCTATTGTATATCTTGTTTCCCTAATTTGGTTGGTTATAATCTGTTTCTTGTGTTTTAATTTGTTTTCGGTAAGAGCAGTGTTTTAATCTAGTTTAATTTGTTCTCTTCCTGTTGATCTGCTAAGTGCACTAATGTTGGTGGTTGTTTTTTTTAGTTCCCTCACTGCTAATGCCCTTTGTTTATTTTGCTTTTCATTAGCATTAATTTGGACTGATTTGGCATAGTTTTTGATATATTTTGGATGGAATTGCTACTTGTTTGCATTTTTGGGAATTAAATTTGGACGATTTCGTCTTTTAATTTACTGACTTTGAGGTTATACTGATAATGAATAAAAATGAATTGTTGGATTTTGATACATATATCAACAAAACGTTAAGCATTAAAGATATAAAATTTTAACATAACTTTTCACTTTTACCCAAAAAAAAAAAAAAAAAAAAAAGTTCACCTTGTAAGTTAATTGGTTATTAAATTATAAGGATAAATTTGAAAAAAAAAAATTAATAATTCACTTATTTGAAAACACTAATAAATATTCTAACAATTCACTTATTTCAAAACAGCGGGAGTACATTAGTTGGCCATTGAAATTATCTTTTCATCAGATACTTGAGGTCACTTCATTACAAAAGACGAATTTTATCTTATCAAAGTTATTATTTTATATTAAAGATCGACACTTGGTTGATGAAGAAATTCTTCATCGATTTTTGAGGCCTGCACAAATAAAAATATGAATATTACGTATATAAATACATAATAAAATAAATAAATTTGGACGATGACGAAAATTTTATAACAACACAAAAGACTTTACGACTCGTATCTTGGTAAGACGATTTAGGACGGTCAATCAATTGAGCAACCACTTCGTAGCCATGACGTATTTAAAATTTAATTCGAGCCCACTATTTTAATGAAAATTATATTTTTTACACATATGCACACATACGTTCTCAATTTATTTTGATAGTTGTTTATTTGTTACTAATATTTTACTACAAGTGTTTATACAAGTTATTGAGAATATTTATCGAGAATGGCATGCAAAGAAGATTTTAATTTTTATTTTTGTATTTTATATTATTACACTTGTACAAAATGTCAATTACAGTGAAAATTTTATTTTTGGGGCATTGGACAAGAATGCTTTTATACAAATACTCACCACGTGTTTAGGCAAATTTAGATTGTTAATGTTTATATTAAAAAATTAAATTAATTTCTATACTTAATTAATTCATACTTATACATTGAAAGATATTGCATGGTTTTTTTTTTTCTTTTCTTTAATATAATCTTATGATATTTTTCATTTTTTACGCAATTCTCATCACGTGTTAGAAAAATTTAGGCCTTTAATATTTATATTAAAATTGATTTAGATATTTAATCAAATAATTTACACCTTTTACATTAATAAATATTACGTAGTTTTTTTCCTTAAAACAATTTTTCTTTTTTCAATTTTGTCTTTACATACATATTTATATATTTTGTTTATATATATTTTACGATAACATATGGATTGTATTATTTCAATACATATTGTATATTTGTATTTACAAACATTAATTTTTCTCTTCCCTTTTTTAATCAACCTAAGTCTGGTCGGGAACTACATCTGTGGATTTTGAAGGGTGCTTAACCCCTTCCCTTCGAAATAATTTGAACCCTTACCTAGAATTCAAACTGGTTTCGTAGATTAAATAAAGTCATACTTGTTAAATAAATAAATAAGTTTCCTATTTTTTCTTAAAAATTAGGTGGCGACTTTGTACATAATATATTCTTTTTGAGTCCATAGTGTCGTGCTTGTTTTGACCTTAGGAAAATATCGTGTATGACAATAGGAACTAACTAATTTACATATATGTACTAAGCATGAATGCATGAACATGTAAAACGAATGCAAAACCAAGCATGAACATGTACGGAGATGATCTGAATAACTGATAGTTGATATATGGACACTGGGTTATACAAACTTGAACTGATATAATCTGAATATTGAACGAAAATTGTGGGAGCTAACGGTCAACTGACATGCTTCAATCTGATCTAATTGGTGTCCAATCTATAACCCCAGTTGAAAGGGTGTCAGTACCTTGTCAATGGTACTAATACTGGCTGCGTGGATCCACTAAACTGATGTCCCAAAGGACTAGGGTGTCACCCTATGCAGGCAGGTACCCCTAAAGGAGTATCAACTTTATACTGGTAGGAAGACCTCTCATATCCTACACTAGCTATTTAATTCTGGAACTTAGGGACTGCTACTAAAGATCTCACCCTAAGCTGGCAAGTAAGCCTTCATCCCTAGGTTCACTCGGTGCTTAGTTTCACTCCTAACTGAACTGACATTGATGCTGATAACATGATTAACATGATACAATACTGACCATTGCTCAACATGATAATGTTATGAATTTCGTGGTACAAACATGGTATAAATAACTTGAAATATTGCAAGTTGTGGTAAGCATGATTATCTTGATATCAGGTGTTCATAATCCACACTGAAAATATAATTGAATACAATAATATCAAGATAATGATGTGATTGGAACTTTCATAGCTTAAACTCAAGCATTAAATAACTTCATCAATGTCACGAGTTATCATGCTTAGAGTACTAAGGAGTGCTTGAACTTATGAGGAACCACTTGTTCATGGTTGAATTCAAGAATTATGGAATTCATACTTTTCGCGGAACCGTAAAACAAATAGGTAATTAGACTTGAAAATTGGGGAAACTTTGGGACTCAATGGGTGAAAGGAGACCATTGATGAATATCGCACATACCTAAATATAGAAGCTTGAAGAAATCTTCTTGAGAATTGGACCTGCTTGATGAACCCTAGTTATTTCTTGGGAGAAGGAAAAGTCATTTTTTTTTGTTTCTCTGAGTGAATTTATAATTAATCATGCAATTGGGGATTTTGGGGCTTTTATAGTACCCTTTGGGAAGCCTAAACAATGTGAATTAGGCTTTTAAAAGAAAGGAAAAAGACTTAAAAGCCATTCGAAAATTGTGTAGGAAACCCACATTCAGTCGTTACGACTCACCTCACAACTCGTTATGACTTACTATATGTCACGACCCGAGACTACCCCCTAGTCGTAACACGGTGCTTGGAACCACAAGTGATCCTAAGCTAACCCATGTACTGGCATACTGTTGAGCAACTGACTTACTATATATCTAACAAAACATAGCGTGCTGAGTGGAAGCATAGTCTTGAGAAAATCTGATTGAATGTAATACTGAATGAGTTTACAACATGATACATCTGAAGAAATAACTTGATTTACAATATCATGACTCTGGCTGACTACCTATGAAGCCTCTACTATACTGACTATAGATAGCTGGGACATGCCTCCAACTACCACTAATCAATACATATGAATAATAAAAATAAATTACATGAACAATATCTGACTGGAGTCCCAAAAATAGGATAAATCATCACTTGCTGGCTGAAAATTGCGACTGTATGATCATGATGTATGGGCTGCAACTGGTACCTGCATTATGAAACAATGCAACCACACAGACGTATATGTGGATCGGTACTTCTGTAATATACTAAGTGAGGGTGGATGCAATAAGTAAAACTGAGTTCATACGTGATCTTAAAACATGCATTCTAAGTGCAAGTAGACTCACCAAGAGACTAAAATAAACTGAAAGATGAAGTATCTTAAAGCATGAGAAACAATCATAATTTGATAAGCTGGTGAATCACTACACTTAATTTCTTAAAATCTTTACTTTTAAAGAATAAGTAGAACTGAAGCTGGGATACGGTAAAACATGAATACATGAACATACGAAACCGAACATACATGTACTGAACTGGTTGATTAACTGAATAACTGATGCCTGAGTGATGGAATGATTGAAATCTAAGTAAAGGGATAACCAACGCCTATATACAGAATAACTGATATATGAATACGAACTACTGATATCCAAAAACTGGGTAACTGATGACTGAATACTGATCATATAATACTGAACTATACTTACTCTAAATAATTGGACTGAAGCTGTAGGGTAATGTGCATATGAGATAAGGACTAACTGAACCACATGAGATAACTAAGCATGAATGCATGAATATTGTAATCTCTGAGAATGCAAGACTAAGTATGTATCTGTTATGTTACTAAGATAAATCTGTAATCTAAAAGACTGAAATCTGTATAACTGAATATCTGAAAGTCTGTACACTTATTCAAGCAACCCTGAACTGAAAATACACTGAATACTATACTGAGATTGTGGAAGGTATTGTCTAACCGATATGCCCCAATCTGAGCTAATTGGGCTCCAACCTATAACCCCAGTTGAAAGAGTATTAGTACCGTGCCACAAGGACTAACACTGGCTGTGCGGATCTACTAATCTGATGTCCTGAAGGACTAAGGGAGTCAATCCTAAACTGGTGGGTACCCCTAAGAGAGTGTTAGTCCTAAACTAGTGGGTGACATCTCATAATCTTACGTTGGCTACGTAGTTCTGGAACTTAGGGACTGCTACTAAGGCCTAGTCCTAACTGGCGAGCGAGCCCCCATCCCTAGGTTCACTCCGGTGCTAAGTCCTACTCCCAACTGAACTGGCACTAGAATCATGAACTGATGCATGCACTGATAACTGATAAGCTCGGGTCATGGTATTCTAAAAATAACAGTGCATACGAATTTTGGGGTAATTGTTAACATATAAATTGATAATGCTCATCATAATCTTAGTGTTCTAAATATGATATTAAAATCATGATCTGACTGACTTGTTACTTGAAAAATGAAAATCATGTAAAACACGTAGGTATTGGATATTCATAACCCACCAGTGCTGAATGATCATTAAAATATGACATTTAAACTTAAACTGTAGTATTGAAACATGGTTTACCTCAATACAAGGATATTTCATCAAACATGTGAAAAACATGAATTTAAAATATGGTAATGTTACTAAAAGTCATGAATTTAGGATATATCATGGGATTCACTTGAATAAAGCATGAGAAACTCAAATTCATAGCATGAGGAATTCAAAATCTTGCATGGAATCACACATGAGCTGAATTGAATTAAAAACACCATGAGAACATGAAATTCAATCTTTTCTTGAACATATAAAATACTATAATGATAGAAAATTCATTCTTTAATTGAAAAAAAAGGGTTTTTGGGCTCCATGAGTGAAAAGGGATCCATGGATGAACTCCCACATACCATAATTTTCTTGAATTGTGAAGAAAACTTGAATCTTAGAACTTGAATGATGAACTTGTGAAAGAAACTCTATTCTTGATATTTCTTGAAGATTTATTTAACTTGGAAGCTTGAAATCTTATATTTCTTGAAGGAATCTTGAAATTGAAGCTTGGATCCTTGTGTTCTTGAGAGGAAAAACTTGAATTATTGTTCTTCGGAAAGGGGAGGGTTTTTATGTCAATTTTTTTTAGGAAGATGAGAAAATAATGCCCATTTTTGAGTTAGAAATCGTGCTTGGACGACTAGGGTTGAGGGGAAAGGACTAAACTGCCCTTTGGCCTTTTTTTTTCCGTGGAAATCACCATTGTGGCTTGACTCCTAGTCAGGTTGACTAGCCATCACGACGCGACCCCTATTAGGTTGACTAGCCATCGCGACATGACCCCTGGTTGGGTTGAATAGCCATCGCGGCACGGGGCTATCTCGACCCCTTACTACCTCTCACAAAAAAAGGCTATAACTTTTCACTCGGGTATCGGATTAAGGCAAAATTGGTATTGTTGGAAAGCTAACTCAATTATCTACAATTTGGTGGGTCTTCAGCCAAAAAATTATATGTATGTAAAAATTTATACCCATTAAAAGTAGACTCTTGTAGAATCGAATATCAAACTTTGGACGAATCAAAGGCTCTTAGCTCAACTTTGTTATTGTCTTCACACTTTAGGTAAAGTGTAAGTGGCTTGAGCCATCAAGATATGATCTTTGCTTTTCCATCAAGTGATTCCTATGAATATTTTTCACTTCAAAATCACTTCACACACTAGGATAAATATCATGACACAATGATTCAAAAGTAAATCATGGTATTAAAGTTAACACCCATAAGAACGACGTTTCAAAGTCTATCCCAAAAAATGTGGGGTATTACACTGCGAGTTGTTAGGTAGAGTCGTAACCTGAAGCTTGAGTCTTGGATCATTTACTGGTCAAGCTACGTGTCCACATAATGACTCATAAGGTCTAATTATAAATCATATATTGGACTTGTAACCAAGGGAATAGGTTCTTGGCTGAATAATGTTATGACTATGAGGCCTTCCTAACGACTCGTAGTCACTGATTATGAGTTGTGGAGTCTTAGTTACTCGTCTCATAACTTGGGGCCTTTATTGGAGTGACTACGACTCATTCATGATGACTTATCACATGTGGTAACAACTCATTATCTGAGTCGTCGTCACGACAGTGTGTCAGACCCTTAGGGGAAATTTTCTACATCTTTTTACCATGACATCAGATTGAGGTGAGACTTGAAGCATTGGAAAGATAACTTGGTGGCCTATCTTTTTGAGGGGTCTAGATCTTGAAAATATGGGGTGTTATAATATATTCCCTTTGGAATCATTCATACTCGAATAAAATTGTCTGAGCGGAACACTAGGAAGACTGAGATCATGCACTGGATACTTATGATCTGAAGTATTACTGAATATCTGAATCTGAGACATGATGTATGAACTGGACTGAATTTCATGAATGCATGCTATGACATAAGAATGTTTGGATAACTGATATAGAATACAAGAGATTAAATTTAACCAAACCCTTACCTCAAGGTGAATCTGGATTCGATGAGAAAAGATAGGGGTTCTTGGCTCGCATATCGGCTTATGTTTCCTAATTAAATCTCTCAATGGACTGCTTTCTCCGCAAAAGTTTTACTAGAGTTACTTCTTTATACCTCAACCTACAAATCTAATAGTCTAGGACCTCAACTGGGACTTTTTCAGAGGAGTGGTTATCTTTCACACCATACTCTTTAGAGGAACGACTGAAACTAGATCACCAAAGCATTTCTTTAGCAAAGAAACATCAAACACTGGGTGCACTGATTCTAACTCTATAGGCAACTCTAACTCATAGGCTACCTTCCTAAAATAGCTCAAAATCCCATATGAGACAATTAGCGGGGACTGAGATCCCCCTTCTTACTAAGTATCTTCACCCCTTTCATGGGTGAAATTTTCAAATACATAAAATCACCAACATCAAATTCAAGATCTCCTCTCCTCATACCTAAATAAGATTTCTGATGACTTTAGGCTATCTTCAGCCTTTCTCGAGTCAACTAAAATTTCTCTATCGCCTCATATACTGAATCTGGCCCTATCAAAATAGCCTCACCAACTTTGAACCAACCAATAGGAGATCTACACGTCCTACCATAGAGAGCCTCAAAAGAAGCCATTTGAATACTGGAGTGATAACTGTTATTGTAGGCAAACTCAATCAAAGACAAGTGGTCATCCCATCTACCCTTTAAGTCGATAACACAAGCCCTCAATATGTCCTCTAAGGTTTGAATAGTTCTCTATGCCTGACTATCAGTTTGTGGGTGAAAATCCATACTAAGATGAATTTGGGTACCAATACCCTTCTGAAAAGACTTCCAAAAATGAGAGGCAAACTGGGTACCTCTATCTGAAATGATGGTCAAAGGGATTCCATGTAACTTTACCAACTCCCTAAGATAGAATCTTACATTATCCAAGGCTGAATTTGAAGTATTGATTAGCAAGAAATGGGATGACTTAGTCATTCTGTCCATAAAGACCCAAGTCAAATTGTATTGATGACACGTACAAGGCAACCCTGTAACTAAATCCATATTCACTACTTCCCACTTCTATGTGGGGATACTAAACTCCTAAAATGTACTACTAGGTCTCTGGTGCTCAACCTTGACCTGCTGACAATTCGGACACTTAGCCATACTTTCAGCAATATTCTTTTTCATAGCATTCCACCATTAGGCTTCCCACAGATCGTGGCACATCTTAATGACACCTTGGTGAATAGAATAGCGCGAATCATATGCTTCTACTAACATTCGATGCCTCAGATCATTCACATTCGAAACATATAACCTGCCTTGACAATGAATTACACTATCTTTTCCTTGGGTTGAAACCTCAACCTTCTGATCTCGAACTAACTCTTTCAACTTAACTAGAATAGGATCTCTGTCTTTCTTTTCCTTTACCTTAGAAACTAAAGAACATTTAAAACTATTGTCAACCTAAATACTATCTTCAACTGAATCAACCAATCGAACACCCAATCTAGCAAGCCGATGAACTTCACAAACTAACTCTTTCTTATTATCCTCAATATAGGCAACACCCCCCGTAGAAAATCTACTAAGGGTATCGGCCATAATATTAGCCTTACCCGAGTAATATAGCATACTCATATCATAGTCTTTCAATAATTCTAATCACCTTCTCTAATAGAGATTTATGTCTTTCTGGATGAACACATACTGCAAACTCTCGTGATCAATAAACACATCAATATTGACCCAGTAAAGGTAAAGCCTCCAAATATTTAAGGGAAAAATAACTGCTGCCAACTCATCATGAGTTGGGTAGTTTTTCTCATCAAGTTTGAGATGTCTGGAGGCATAGGCTATAGCCTTTTCCCGTTACATCAACACACACCCAAGACCAACTCTAGAAGTATCACAATAAATTATGAGACTACCTGGATCCTCTGACAGAGTCAAAATTGAGGTGAAAGTGAGTTGAGTCTTCAACTCTTGAAAAATCTTCTCGCAAGAATCAGAAAAATGAAACTTGACTTTATTTCGAGCCAGTTTGGACATAGGAGAAGCAATAGAAGAAAATCCTTTAAAAAACCAGTCTATAGTAGCCGACCAAACCCAAGAAACTCTTGATATCTGATGGAGAGATAGGTCTAAGTCAGTTCTTTATTGCTTTAATCTTTTAAAGATCATCTTGAATACAATCATCGAAAATAATGTGACTGAGTAAATCTACGAATTTCAACCAGAATTCACACTTTCCAAACTTTGTGAAATACTGGGGATCTTTAAGGGTCTGTAAAACAATCCTTAAATGGTCTGTATGTTCACCTTTACTATGAGAATAAATGAGAATGTCATCTATAAAGATCATGACAAAAATATACAGGTACTACTTAAACACTCTGTTCATCAATTTTATAAAAGCTGCAGGAGCATTCGTTAGTCTAAAAGACATAACTATAAATTCGAAGTGACTATACTGAGTTTTGAAGCCTATATTCAGAATGTCACATTCTCTAACTCTAGGCTGATGATAGCCGAATCTGAAATCTATCTTAGAGAAATAGCTTACGCCCTAAAGTTGGTTGAATAAGTCATCAATCCTGGGGAGAGGATATTTATTATTGATTGTGACTTTATTCAACTGATGGTAGTCGATACACATTCTAAGAGAACTATCTTTCTTGTGCATGAAGAGAACTGAATCACCCCATGGGGAAACACTAGGCCTGATGAAGCCCTTATATAAGAGATCTTTCAACTATTTTTTTAATTTTGTAAGCTTAGCTGGAGCTATACTGTAAGGTGGAATTAAAATAGTCTGGATATCTGGAAGAAGATCTATTTTGAAGTCGATTTCCCACTCAAAAGGAACTCCGAGAAGATCTTTAGGAAATACTTCTGGGAATTTATTTACAACTGGAATTTATTCAAGACTCAGGGTTTCGAAACTTGAGTTTTTGACTTGGACAAGATAATAAATACAACCCTTAGAGATCATCTTCCTTGGCCCAATATAAGAGACAAATCGACCTATAGGCACTAGGTACTGCCCCTTCATTTTTTGACTGAATTATTAGGGAACTAAAATTGTATGATTATATTGCTATAATTAACTGAGGCATAGTAAGAGTGGAGGCAATCCATTCCAAGAATGACATACAAAATAGTTATCTTTAATTTGATAAGATCGACTAAGGTGATTTTCTGAGATACTAAGATTGGGCAATTTCTGTACACCCATCTGACTATAATGGAATTACCTACTGAAGTAGACACTAAAAAGGGGTTCTGTTAAGAATTCAAGACTAACGCTAAAGTCTACATCTATATGAGGAGTCATGAAGGAAAGTATAGCTCTAGGTATAATAATGCATAAACATGAAAGTGAAAGACTCGTAATGTACCCATAACCATATTAGGAGAACCTTCCTAGTCTTATCGAGTTTGAAGGGCATTGAGTTAATTCTGACACTGCCAACTGGTTGCACAGGAATTGGCGCCCTACTGAGTCAAGCGACCTACTAAATCTGATGAGAAATTAGACTAACCCACTTGACCAAAATATTTTCCCTTCTAGCAAACTATTGGTTATTCTTTGATTCTGGCCTAGATTACCACACCCAAAATACGCATCACTGTCTACCATGCACTCACCCTTCTAGTTCTTACCATATCTCCTACAAACTTGGTTGGTGTGACCATTATTCATGCTACTGTAGTAACCCATACTTTTTCCTAGATAATTTTATCTCAAGAATGTCTAGTTTAGATTCTAAATTGAATGATGATTATTCCATACGGAATTTTTAAGATTTTCACTTTTTATCATGTGGGAAATTCAATAAGATTTCCATCGATATAAGATTCGACCAAATCCGATAACCAGGTCAGAAGTTACGATTATTTTAAGTTTCCATCGTAAAACAGTGCCATATTGGTCAATACCACCCCGCGCCACAAGCTAAAATGGCAATTTTCCTTTTCCAGTGTCTCAGCGCGATTTCCTTCGCATCACACCACGGTTATAATTTGGGAAATTATTACTAAAATTACAAGATGCGTCCAGGGTTAAAAGGGTCAATTCCCCCTATTTAAGTCTTTTAACACGTGATTCATCCAATTTTAACCAAAAATACACTTTTGGTTATGGCAAGCCAGGCCACAGAGTCAGAGACTGCTCTCAGTCAGGTTATCAGAGTCATCTCCGCTCCTCAGCTTAGTTTGATTGCTTGAATCAATAGGGTGCCACCACCAGTGCTACTAGCGGGCAATGCCTAAATCGTCTTTATGCTCCTCAGACTCGATAAGAATAGGAAAATTCTCTTGATATAGTTACTGGTATGTTACAGATATTTCATGTGTATGTTTATGCTTTGCTAGATCCAGGAGCTACTTTGTCTTTTGTTACTCCTTATATAGCAGTTGATTTTAGAATCAGTCCTGAAATTCTAGCAGAGCCCTTTTTAGTCTCTACCCTAGTAGTTAAAACCATCATAGCTCGACGGGTATACAGGAACTGCCCGGTTATGATATTTCATCAAGTCACTTTAGTAGACTTAGTTGAATTAGAGATGACTAATTTTGATGTAATTCTCGTCATGGATTGGCTTCATTCCTGTTATGCCACAGTTGACTGCAGAAACAAAATAGTTCAGTTTTAGTTTTTGAATGAGCCCGTCCTAGAGTGGAAAAGTAGTGCATTCCCTTTCAGAGGACAACTTGTTTCCTACCTTTGGGCATGAAAAATGATATCTAAGGGACGTGGCTATCATCTTGTTCATGTTAAGGATTCCAGTTCTGAAACTCCCAATCTTGAATCAATTCCAGTCAAAAATAAATATCCAGATGTCTTTTCCGAAGATCTTCTAGGGATTCCTTCTGAAAGGGAAATATACTTTGATATTGATCTTCTTCCAGCTACGTAGCCTATATCTATTCTGCCATACAGAATGGCACCAGCAGAGATCAAAGAATTGAAAGAACAATTGAAGGATCTCTTAGATAAGGGATTCATCAGGACCAGCATTTCCCCGTGGGGTGCTCCAGTATTATTTGTGCGCAAGAAAGATGGTTCTCTCAGGATGTATATAGACTACCATAAACTTAATAAGGTCACGTTCAAGAACAAGTATTCTTTTCCCAAAATCGATGACTTGTTTGACCAACTTCAGGGTGCTAGCTATTTTCTAAGATAGACCTCTAATCCGGCTATCATTAGCTCAGAGTTAGAGGATGTGACATCCCAAAAATATCTTTTCATACTTAGTATGGTCACTTTGAATTCTTAGGTATGTACTTTGGTCTTACCAATGTCCCAGCAACTTTCATGGACTTGATGTACTGTTTGTTCAAGCAGTACTTGGACATGTTCATCATAGTCTTCATAGATGATATCCTGGTCTATTCCCATAGTGAGCGCGATCATACAAACCATCTCAGAATAGTACTTCAAACTCTCAGAGATTATCAATTATTCGCCAAATTCAGTAAGTGTGAATTTTGGATAAGGTTAGTAGCATTCCTTGGTCATATCATTTCGGGTGATAACATTAGAGTAGATCCTCAAAAGACCAAAAAGTAAGAAACTGGTCCATACCTGTCTCTCCATCAGATATCAGGAGTTTCTTGGGTCTGGCTGGCTATTACAGATAATTTGTTGAGGGATTTTATTCTATTGCGTCCTCTATGTCCAGATTGACTCAGAAGAAAATCAAGTTTCAGTGGTCAGATCCTTGTGAGAAAAGTTTTTAAAAGTTAAAGACTCGACTCACCTCAGCTCTAGTTTTAGCTCTTCCAGATGGTCCAGATGGGTTCGTAGTGTATTGTGATGCATCCAGAGTGGGTTTAGATTATGTCCTCATACAGCATGGTAAGGTCATAGCCTATGCCTCCAGACAACTTAAATCATATTAGAATAGTTATCCTACTCATGATCTTGAGTTAGCAACCATAGTCTTTGCCTTGAAAATTTGGAGGCATTATCTCTATGGAGTTCGTATAGATGTCTTCAAAGATCATAAGAGTCTTCAGTATGTCTTTTCTTAGAAAGATCTCAATCTTCATCAGAGAAGGTGGTTAGAGCTCTTAAAAGATTATGAAATAAGTGTCCTCTATCATCCGGGCAAGGCTAATGTAGTGGACGACGCTCTTAGTAGACTGTCTATAGGTAGTGTTGCTTATGTGGAGCATAGTGAGAAGAAGTTAGCTTAAGAAGTCCATCAGCTTGCCAGACTAGGCTTTTGCTTAGTCAATTCTTCATAAGGTGGTGTATGTTTTCAGAGTAGTTCAGAATCATCTCTAGTTTCTGAGGTAAAAGAAAAGCAAGATAGAGATCCCAGCCTTATCAAGTTGAAAGAGTTAGTCCAGAATCAGAAACTAGAGGTTTTCTCCCAAGGGGGAGGTGGTGTTCTTTGTTTTCACGGTCGTCTCTGTGTCCCAGGTGTAGATGACTTAAGGCAGTGAATTCTTATAGAAGCGCATGGTGCGCGCTACTCTATTCATCTAGGGGCCACAAAGATGTCGCAACTTGCGAGAAGTCTATTGGTGGAGTGGGATAAAGAGAGATATTGCAGAGTTTGTGGCTAAGTGCTCTACATGTTAGCAGGTTAATATAGAGCATCAGAAGCCTAGTGGTCCTATGTAGGAGTTCATTATTCCTACTTGGAAGTGGGAAGAAGTAAACTTGGACTTTGTAATAGGTTTGCCTCGAACTCATCATCAGCATGATTCAGTTTGGGTCATTGTAGACAGAATGACCAAATCATCCCATTTCCTTCCAGTTCATACCTTTTATTCAGCCAAGGATTATGCCAAACTCTACATCATAAAGTTGGTTAGATTTCATGGTGTTCCGTTGTCCATTATATCAGATAGAGGTACCCAGTTCACTTCTTATTTTTAGAAAGCATTCCAAAAGGGTCTTGGTACCCAAGTTCATCTCAGTATAGCCTTTCATCCTCAGAAAGATGGTCAAGAAGAAAGAACCATTCAGACTCTAGAATATATGCTAAGGGCATGTCCAATTGATTTCAAGGGTAGTTGGGATGACCACTTATCTTTGATTGAGTTTGCATACAACAACAGCTATTATTCTAGTATTCGGTGGCTCCATTCAAAACTCTCTATGGTAGGAGATGTAGATTTCCAATTGGTTGGTTTGAAGTTAGTGAGGCCTCAGTCATAGGGCCTGACTTAGTATTTGATGCCTTAGAAAAAGTCCAGTTGATCAGAGAAAGACTCCGGGCTGCTCAGAGCCGATAGAAGTCTTATGAAGATATTCGTAGAAAAGATCTCAAGTTTGAGATTGGTGATTTTGTTTACCTAAAGATCTCTCCTATGAAACAAGTAAAGAGGTTTGGAAAGAAGGGAAAACTTAGTTTGCGATATGTCGGTCCCTTCAAAATTCTCAGTCGCTTCGGCAAAGTAACTTATGAGCTTAAATTGCCTTCAGATTAGCTGCAGTCTATCCAGTCTTTCATATCTCCTTGCTCAAGACGTGTATAGGTGACCCAGTAGTTGTAGTCCCTATTCAGAGCATTGATGTTCAGAGGAGTCTCTCTTATGAGGAGATTCTAGTCAAAATCCTAGACTATCAGACTCGTAGACTGAGGAACAAAGAAGTCTCTCTAGTTAAGGTTCTTTGGTGAAAACAGAGGTATACATGTGTACCAAGTATCCTCACCTCTTCTCTGCCAACTCAGATCAAGCTCAAGGTAACAATTCTCCTTAAGCTTACTCAGTTTCATGTTCAGTGTTCATCATAAACTTTGTATGCAGTTTCATACTCATGTTCCCATTATAAACATGGTATCAAGTACCATTGTATATTCAGTCATGCAATCATGTATTAGTTCAGTTATGTAATTATGCATCAGACATGCATTCTCATTGTGAGAAACATAGTTCTTCAGAACACTCAGTCATGCATTCATAATCAGTTACACATGCATCAGATATGCATGTTCAGTATTATATGTTCAGCTTGTCAGTCATGTTAGTCATGAGATCATATTCTAGTTATTCATATTCAGTATGTATGTCAGTTGTCTTTTCTCCCCTCCCAGCCAGTCTCATTCAAGGATGAATGTTCTCAAGGGGGAGATATTGTAATACCCCATACTTTTTCCTAGCTAATTTCATCTTAAGAATATCTAGTATTAGCTTCTAAATTGAATGATTATTATTCCATGAGAAATTTTTAATATTTTCACTTTTTGTCATGTGGAAAATTCAATAAGCTTTTCATCGATATAAGATTCACCCAAATCCGATAACAGGGTCAGAAGTTATGACTATTTCAAGTTCCCATCGTAAAACAACGTCATATTGGTTAGTGGCGTGCTGCGCCACAAGCTAAAATGGCGATTGTCCTTTTACAGTGTCTCAGTGCGATTTTCTCCATGTCGCGCCAAGGGTCCAATTTGGGAAATTTTTACTGAAATTACAAGACACGTCCAGGGTTAAAAGGGTTAATTTTCCACCCCTATTTAAGTCCTTTAACACGTGATTCAGCCACTTTTCACCAAAAATACGCTCTCTTCTCTCAAAAACATCTCAAGAACAACCTAGGGCTTTTCATAGGAGATTCAGAATCAAGAATTTCCTCCTTCAATCTTCACAAAATCATGAACTAAGGTATGCATAGTGTTCATTCATGGACTCCTTTCGTCCATAAAGCCCAAGAATCCCTTTTATAAATTCAAGTTTATGAATTTTCTTATGAATTTCATGATTAGGCTGCTTTTGTTCATGTGGATATTGAAAAATTGAATTCTACTCCATGTTGGGTGATAAATTCTACGTGGGTTAAATTATTATAGATTTAGATTTATACAAATCTATGACTAAACCCTTGAATGATGAAATTAGAATTGAACCATGATGTTTAATTATTGTACAATGATGTTTACATGTACCATTCCTACAATATGTTTGATTAAATGTCTAAATAAAGGAAAAGTGCCTAAATAGAATGATACCATGAAATCCCCATATATGCACAAGTTTATGCCTATTACACGTTTGATGACATGCTTTTATAAATATGGTATGGATTATGATGTTAGTTTTATGTTCAAGTAAGTTATGCTTGGTCAGTTTCCTTTCATCGAGTCCTGGGGGTACTTGTACCCAAAACATTAGATGTGTGCCTAGAGCCATGTCATTGTTTTCACGATACTCTCAGTCAAGCTGTGAATCCTAAGACTTCAGACAGTCTTATGACTCAGGAAATCTCCATGATCTCATGAACTCAGTTAGTTGTCAGATATCAGTAGTATTTCGCCAGTCAATGGAATTCAGTTCAGTAATTCATGTTCTGTGTCTATTCAGATGGGAGTAGAAATCAGCACTAAGTGAACCCAAGGATGGGGACACATACTATCAAATAAGGGTGTGATCCTTAGCAGTCATCCTTGCGTTCCAAAACTATGTAACCAGCATAGGTTAAGACATCAATACTGTGCAATGAGGGTTGATGAGGTGGATAAGCACTATCAAATAAGGGACCCACCGTTCTCGTATATGGGCCACTATCAGATGAGGGTATCCCATAGCTTATCCTTACAGTAGTGCGGTATTGACACCCTTCCAATTAGGGTTATAGATTGGATCCCAACTTAGCCATAATGGCGTATCAGGGGCATATCGGTTAGATAACTACTTTCTATAGTTTTATGTTATAGAATCAGGACTGTTAGATACAGTCAATCAGTCTCAATAATAGAACTCAAATAGTTCTTTAGATTTTAGGACTGTCAGATACAGTCAACTCAGATACAGTATGGAACTCCAACAGATTCAGGGCTGTTGACACAGTCACTCATGTTATTAGTTATATTCAGATTCAGTAATTATCATAGTATTAGTATCAGTTGTTATGTCTTATGCATGTATTCTCATGCTCATAATAGTTAGTCAGTTATTATTATTATTCTTGCATATGAACCCCATGCATTCAGCCTACCTCACATGCATACCAGTACATTCAAAGTACTGACGCATTTGCGCTATGGTGTCTTATACCGTAGGTTCAGAGACACTAGCTCCAGAGCATCAGTAGATTCTAGTCTCAGCTGTCAGAGTTAGCAGTGAGTCCTCATCAATCGAGGACATGATCATTATTTTATTATCTCAGCAATTAGTTTATTAGTTGGAGTTAGTTGGGGACATGTCCCATCAACTCCTTATTCAGGAAGTCACGTTTTAGAGGCTTTCCAGACTACAGTATGTTCAGCTAATCTATTTCAATTTTATTTTGGGTATTTCATACCCCTCCCACATGTTACATTTTTATCAGATACTATGTCTCAGTTTTGAACCTTGGCCTCTCTCAACTCGAGTGGGAAGAACCTAGCTAGAAAAGCAATAGCAACTTATACCACTCTACCAGCCCTGCATCAGTATCTCTATCCCCTTTCCACTGCTTAATCCAGGTGTGAGCTACCTCTAGTAATTGGTAAGCAGTTAAGTCAGCAATCTTACTTGGGATAGCACCCATGATATTCGTCACCTTCCTCACGTAATCCAGAAACTCTTGTGGATCCTTCTCAGACTTAGATCCAGCAAATATTGAAGGATTTATCTAAGTGAAGTCCCAAATTCTGGATGTGATCCTATTAACTACGATGTTGGCTAGAGTAGCAACCTATTAATTGTTTTGGGCAACCATGGATTGGGCTAGTATTGTAAATATAGCCCTGAATTCGGCATTCGATACCTGCTCATTTAGAGGGTCTTCGAGAACAGGTGGTGTGGGCTAGTCCCCATTTCTCCTTTTGTTTGACCTTCTGGAAGGAACTTTTCAAAAATAGTAGAGAATGAGTTAGAAAGAGATGTTTAACGGAGCTTATGCTACATCGCACGACATAATACTAAAAGAATGGAAATTTTTCTAAAACAGTCAGTATCCTCTCGCCCATAAGTGTGGCGCACTTCACACCCATGAACAAGACTCTACCTAACGTGACTTTCAGAAACCTAGTACACTTTAAACCTTGCACTCTGATACCAAGTTTTTCATGACCTAAAATTACCCCTAGTCGTAACACGGTGCTTAAGGTCACAAGTGACCTCAAGCTAATCCATGATCTGGCACAAGTTGGAAATACTATAAGAATGTAACAAAATACTGTGCGAAAGTCAATTAAAAGTATCTAATAATCAAAAACAGTATCAAAGGTAACTGAAATACATCACTGAAAACATATCTAACTGACCGGCTGTTTGAAAGCCTCTAAACATAATGAGTTGTTGGGACAGGTCCCCAACTAACTCTGACTACTAAAATGACATAAAATAAAGTACTGGAAATCATGACAAATAATATGACTAGTCCTCGATTGATGAGGACCCACCAATGCTGCTGCTGGGTGATACAAGAACGGACTATGTGTGATCTGGGAATTGAGTATCTGAACCTATATTGTGAAATCAATATAGCACAAAAGAGAGTATATGATCAGTACTTTGAATGTATTGGTATGTGAGATAGGAACTAACTGATTTACATATATGTACTGAGCATGAACCTGTAAAAAGAATGCAAGATCAAACATAAACATGTACTGAGATGGTTTGAATTACTGATAGTTGATATCTAAAAACTTGGTTATACAAACTTAAACTGATATAATCTAAATATAGAACAAAAACTATGGGAGCTAACGTTTAACCGACATGCCCCAATCTGAGATAATCGGGGTCCAACCTGTAATCCCAGTTGGAAGGGTGTCAGTACCATATCAAGGATACTAACACTGACTGTGTGGATCCACTAAACTGATATCCCAAAAAACTAGGGTGTCACCCTATGTTAGCAGGTTCCCCTAAGAGAGTATCAACCCTATACTGGCAGAAAGACCTCTCATATCCTACGCTGGTTACGCAGTTCTAAAACATAAGGACTACTACTAAAGGTCTCACCCTAAGATTCCAGATAAGCCTTCATCCCTAGGTTCACGTGGTGCAAAGTTCTACTCCCAACTAAACTGATACCGATGCTGACAACATGATTAACATGATACAATATTGTAAATTGCTCAACATGATAATGTTATGAATTTTGTGGTATAAACATGGTATAAATAACTTAAAATCTTAAAAATTATGGCATGCATAATTATCTAGGTATCGGGTGTTCATAACTCACCAACACTAAAAATATAATTGAATACGATTATATCAAGATAATGACGTGATAGGAACTTTCATGGCTTAAACTCAAGAATTAAACAACTTCATCAATGTAACGAGTTACCATGATTACAGTACAGAGAAGTGCTTGAACTTATGAGAAAACACTTATTCATGGTTGCATTCGAGAATTAAATTGAGGAATTATGGAATTCATACTTTTCGCGGAACCCTAAAATAAAAAAAGAAATTAGACTTGAAAATTGGGGAAAAAAAGTTCTTGGGTGAACACTATTATGACTTTGAGTCCCTCCTAATGACTTGTAGTCACTGATTACGAGTTGTTGGGTCGAGTCGTAGTCACTGGGCTCATAGCTTGGGGCCTTCGCTGGAGTGACTATAACTCACTCGTGATGACTCATCACTTGTGGTAACGACTCGTTACCTAAGTCGTCATCACAGTAGTGTGTCAGGCCCTTAGGGGAAATTTTCCACACCTTTTCACCACGACATTGGATTGAGGTGAGACTTGAAGCATTGGAAAGCTAACTAGGTGGCCTATTTTTTTGATGGTTCTTGTAACACCCCGATTTGCCGAACTGGAATGCTACACGATGCTTATGACCTCAAGGGACCACAAGCTAACCCATAACTGATATCTGTACCTGTATACTGCAAATCACGATATAATAATGTGGAATACATAGAACTATAAGGCCATAAGGTTTAACTGAATAAAACCATGTGGGTGAAAATACCCAAAACAACTCAATCTGAACGTAAATATGAACATAAATCTGAAAGCCTCTAAACTATCTGAATAAGGAGTTGAAGGAATATGTCTCCAACTAACTCCATAAAACTGAACTAAAGAAATAAATAAATGAATCAAATCATATTGTCCTCGAATCAATGAGGACTCACTGTGTCTCTGCGACTGGAATGCTACCGCTACTGCCGGGCTGGAGCTCGTATCTCGGAACCTATGGTGTAATATAAAAAGAAAGCACCATAGCACAAATGCGTCAGTACAACTGGAGTACTGAGTATATGAGAAAGGTAGGATGAACATAAAGGGTCTCATGCATGAACAACACTGACAGACTAATATGAACGTGGGAATGTAAACACACATATATAGAAACTGGGACCGTGAATATGTGATAGCATGACCTATAAGCTAATAAATGGTTTATTGGTAACATTCATGACTGATATTGAAACTGATAACATGGAAGACTGTATCTGACAGTCCTGTATATACTAAAATCTGAAGAACGCCCTGAGTTTTTTTACTGAGACTGATACTGAAACTGTGGGAAGTAGTGTTTAACTGACATGCCCCATGTATGCCGTTATGGCTAAGATGGGGTCCAATCTCTGCCCATACTGGAGGGGTGTAAATACCGTGCCACGGGTAAGGACAGCCTATGAGTGACCCTTATATGGAGGGTACTCAATGAGAACTGTGGGAACCCTAAACTGACGGGTTAAGCCATCTCATCAACCCTAATCTGACGGGTTAAGATATCTCAACCTATGCTGGCTACGTAGTTTTAGAACACAAGGATGACTACTAAGAATCACACCCTGAACTGGCGGGTGAGTTCTCGTCCTTGGGTTCTCTCGGTGCTAAACTCTACTCCCATCTAGAAGGACTGGACATGAATAACTGACTGTGCATGACTTAATCTTACTAAGTTCCGTTGACTGGAGGAATGCTACTGATATCTGACAACTGACTAAGATCATGAGGTTTTCCTGAGTCACATGACTGACTAAAGTCTATAGAATCATAGCTTGAGTTTGGATATCGTGAAACATGACATGGATCTAGGCACATAGTTATAGTTTTTGGGTACAAGTACCCCCAGAACTCGATGGAAGGAGACTGACACACATGACTGACTTGATCATAAGAGTAGAGTCCATAATTTATAATATCATAAGTAGGGATCTCATACTAAGCATGGTTATCAACAATGTATTGCATGGAAAGGATTTCATATCACATGAAAGTACTTGCATAATCTTAATATCATGTTCATTGCATAATCATATTGGCAACATATACCAATAGCATGGAAGTTCATGTGGATTGAATGGTTATTATACATCTTGTTCATAAGTAGAATTTGCAAGTAAACATAGCATAATGTCATAAGAATAGTTCATGAGTATTCCAACAACATTTATAAGGCACATTATCAACATAGAAGTCATTGGAACGTAAGGGCATATCATGAATCCTCCACTTAGTCACAATTTAGCTATATTTCATGGTTTCTAGTTTCTTAGGCATTTTATCAAACACCTTACATGCACATCTTAAGAATAGGTGAAATCATCAAATTATACATTATGAACAACCAAATTTACATGTTTCCAACTCATATGATATCATGAATTTACAAAAACATATAAAGATTCCATCTTGGGAATCACCCAATATCAACAACATGATCATCAACACCCAACAATATAGAAATCATACTTTATAATGAAAAAGAGGGTTTTTGAGCTTTATGGATGAAAGGGATCCATAAACCAACTCATGCATACCTTAGAAGGAAAGATTCTTGATGATTGACGGAAGAATTTCCTTGAAAACGGATCTTCAAGCTTAGTTATGCAACCCTAGTTGTTTTTCTCTTTTAGTGCTCTTAGATGATGAGTTTTGAGATGATAATAGGGTTGTAATATGTTTAGAAGCTATATATTTCGTGGGGTTAAGTTTAAGGACGTGTAAGGAGTGTTTAAAGACTTAGTTACCTTTAAAATAACTCAAAACGGAGTGTTTTTGACACCTGGAATTGACTTAGGCGGCGCCCAAGTGATCGCCTATGCTTGGGTTGGGCGGCGCCTAACCAATCGCCTATGCTTACTGTCTCTCACGAAAATGGGCATAACTTTATGCTCGGGTATTGGATTAAGGCGAAATTGGTATCGTTGGAAAGATAATTCGATTATCTACAATTTGGTGGGTCTAAATCAGCAAAAATACCACACTAACATCAAGTTATACTCGTTCAAAGATGACCCTTGTAAAATCGAACACTAAAACTTGATGGATTCAAAAACTCTTAGCTTGTATTACCTTAAGTGACTCATATGAACATGCTTAATATATCATAAGCTATCCTGTCACTAGGATATTCATTGTAAGTCATGTACTCAAGTATGAACCACATGATAGGAGATTTCATATATAGGAATACTTATTCACTTCCTAGCTTAGAAACATGTGGGGTATTACAATATCTCCCCTTGGGAACATTCGTCCTCGAATGAGAATTTACTAAGAAGGGATACAAGACAATAGAACCTGAACTGAACATGAAGAACTAAAACTTGATCTCATGACTGACATGCTAAACATACTGAACTCGTGCATATCTGATGCAGGACAACTGACACATGATTGCATGACTGAGTATGAAATAGTTAATAGGAACCAAGTTTATACTGGAAACATAAACGTGAACTGAATAAGATTAAGGAGAACTGTTACCTTGAGCTTCATCTGAATTGGCGGGGAAGAGGTGAGGATACTTGGTACGCATATTTGCTTCTGCTTCCCAATTAGCTTCCTCATGAGACTGATTTTGCCAAAGAACCTTGACTAGAGGGACTTCTTTATTCCTCAATCTATGAGTCTGATAATCTAAGATTTCGATTGGAATCTCTTCATAGGAGAGGCTGTTCTGAATATCAATGCTCTGAATAGGGATAACAACTGCTGGGTCACCTATGCACTTCTTTAGCAAAGAGACATGGAAGACTGGATGGACTGAGGCTAGATCTGAAGGCAACTCAAGCTCATAAGCTACCTTGCCAAAGCGACAAAGAATTCTGAAGGGACCGACATACCGGGGACTGAGTTTCCATTTCTTGCCGAAACTTTTCACTCCCTTCATGGGAGAGATCTTAAGATAGACATAGTCATTGACCTCAAACTCAAGATCCTTTCTACGAACATCTGCATAGGACTTCTGTCAGCTCTGATCAGCCCAGAGTCTCTCTCTGATCAACTGAACTTTCTCTAAGGCGTTGAATACTAAGTCAGGACCTATGATTGAGGCCTCACTAACTTCAAACCAAACAATTAGAGATCTACATCTCCTACTATAGAGAGCTTCAAATAGAACCATCTGAATACTAGAATGATAGCTATTGTTGTATGCAAACTCAATCAAAGGCAAGTGGTCATCCCAACTTCCCTTGAAGTTAATTGCACACGCCCTTAGCATATCTTCAAGAGTCTAAATGGTCCTCTCTGCTTGATCATCTGTTTGAGGATAAAATACTATGCTGAGATGGACTTGGGTACCGAGACCCTTTTGGAATACTTTCCAAAAGTGAAAAGTGAACTGGGTACCTCTTTCTGAGATGATAGATAGTGGAACACCATGTAATCTGAACAACTCCCTGATATAGAGTTTGGCATAATCCTCGATGGAATAAGAAGTACGAACAGAAAGGAAATGAGCTGACTTGGTTATTCTATTTATAATGATCCAGATTGAATCATGCTGATGACGAGTTCTAGGCAAACCCATCACGAAGTCCATGTTAACTTCTTTCCACTTCCAAGTAGGAATGGTGAACTCTTGCATGGAACCACTAGGTTTTTGATGCTCTATCTTAACCTGCTGACATGTAGAGCACTTAGCCACAAACTCTGTAATATCTTTCTTCATTCCACTCCACCAATAGATCTCCCGCATGCCATGGTATATCTTAGTGGCCCCTGGATGATTAAAGTATCATGCACCATGCGCTTCTGCAAGAATTCGCTGCCACAATTCATCTACACCTGGAACACATAGATGACCCTGACAACGAAGAACACCATATCCCCCTTGGGAGAAAACCTTGACTTTCTGATTCTAAACTGACTCTTTGAGCTTGACAAGGCTAGGATCCCTGTCTTGTTTCTCTTTCACCTCGGAAACTAGAGATGACTCTAAACTACTATTAACACATACACCACTCTTTGAAGAATCGACTAAGCAAATGCCTAGTCTGGCAAGCTGACGGGTCTCTTGAGCTATCTTTTTCTTACGATCCTCAACGTGAGAAATACTACCCATGGAGAGTCGACTGAGAGCATCGGCCATAACATTGGCCTTGCTCGGATGATAAAGAACACTCATGTCATAATCTTTCAAGAGCTCTAACCACCTTCTCTGGCGAAGATTGAGATCTTTCTAGGAAAAGACATACTGGAGGCTTTTATGGTCTGTGAAGACATCTACATAAACTCCATAGAGATAATGCCTCCAAATCTTCGAGGAAAAAACTACCGCTGCTAACTCAAGATGATGAGTAGGATAATTCTTCTTATGTAGCTTTAACTGTCTGGAGGAGTAGGATATGACCTTACCATGATGCATGAGGACACAACCTAAACCCACTCTGGATACATCACAATAGACTACAAAACTGTCTGAACCATCTGGAATAGCTAGAACTGAAGTGGAGGTGAGTCGAGTCTTCAACTCTTGAAAGCTCTTCTCGCATGAATCTGACCACTAAAACTTAATCTTCTTCTGAGTCAATCTGGACATGGGAGATGTAATAGAAGAAAATCCCTCCACAAACCGTCTGTAATAGCCAGCCAAACCCAAGAAACTCCTAATATCTGATGGAGATACGAGTCTGGGACAGTTTCTTACTGCCTCAATTTTTTGAGAATCTACTCTAATGCCATCATCGGAAACAATATGGCCAAGGAATGCTACTGATCTTAGCCAAAATTTGCACTTGCTGAACTTAGTGAATAACTGGTGATCCCTGAGAGTCTGAAGAACAATCCTGAGATGTTCTGCATGATCATGCTCTGTGCGAGAATAGACCAGAATATCATCTATAAAGACTATGACAAACATGTCTAAGTACTGCTTGAACACACGTTTCATCAAATCCATAAAAGATACAGGGGCATTGGTAAGACCAAATGACATGACTAAAAATTCAAAGTGACCATACCAAGTACAGAAAGCTGTCTTCGAAATGTCACATTCTCTAACTCTGAGCTGATGATAGCCTGATCTGAGGTCTATCTTGGAGAAGTAACTGAAACCCTAAAGTTGTTCGAATAGATCATCAATCCTAGGAAGAGGATATCTGTTCTTGATCGTGACCTTGTTGAGTTGACGGTAATCAATACACATCCTGAGAGAACCGTCTTTCTTGCGTACGAATAATACTGGAACACCCCATGGGGAAACGCTAATCTTTCATCAATTGCTCTTTCAATTCCTTGATTTCTGCTGGTGCCATTCTATATGGCGGAATATAAATAGGTTGAGTATCCGAAAGAAGGTCTATGCCGAAGTCTATTTCCCTTTCGAGAGGAATGCCTGGAAGATCTTCGAAAAAGACATCTGAGTATTCTTTAATGACAGAGACTATTTTGAGGTTGGGATATTCAGAACTAGAATCTTTAACATGCACGAGATAATACACACACCCCTTAGAAATCATTTTCCTTACCCGAAGGTAGGAAATAAGTTGACCCCTGAACGCTGAAATGCTACCCTTCCACTCTAGGACGGGCTCATTTGGGAACTGAAACTGAACTATCCTATTTCTACAGTCGACTGTGGCATAGCAGGAATGAAGCCAATCCATGCCAAGAATGACATCAAAATCAGTCATTTCTAACTCCACTAAATCTGCTGATATGGATTTCTGATATATCATAACTGGGTAATTCTTGTATACCCGCTGAGCTATGATGGTTTTACCTACTGGGGTAGAGAATGAGAAGGGCTCTGCTAGGACTTTAGGACTGATTCCAAAATTGCCTACTATGTATGGAGTAACAAAAGACAAAGATGCACCTGGGTCTAGCAAAGTATAAACACGAACATAGAAAATCTTTAACGTACCAGTAACGACATCAGGAGAATTTTCTTGATCCTGCCGGGACTGAAGAACATAGAGTCTGTTTGGGCTTTTCCCACTGGTAGCACTGGAAATGGCACCCTGCTAGTTCGGGTGACTGGACTGAGCTGTAGAATAATTTTGCTGACCCTGAAGACTTGACTGTAGACACTCTCTAATTTTGTGGCCTGGCTTGCCACAACCAAAACAGACATCACTACCAGCTCTGCAAATTCCCTTGTGGTTCTTACCACAAGTTTGACAAAGGGGATTCGTTCGGGCACTGCTAACACTGTCCTGAGATTTAGAGCCTGGCGCTTTGTTTCTATTGCCGTCTCTGAACTTCGGCACTGGAGCGCTGGCAGAGGAAGGAGCTGGAATGGCTGACTTGGAGCGAAACTGTGAACATTTTCCTCTATCTGGCTTGGGGTGAGCAAAGTTAAAATTACCTGACCTTGCTCTCTTGTTCTGCCTCTTCCTAGTCTTAAAATTTTGCTCTTCTACTTGCTGGGCATGGGCCATGAGTCTTACTAAGGTCATATCACCAATCAGCATCGCAGACCAACACTCATTTACCATGCTATTGTTGACCCCTGATACGAACTTGCTCATCTTAGCTCTATTGTCTGCAACCACATAAGGAGCATACCTGGCTAGCTGAGTAAATCTGAGAGAATAATCCCTAACCATCATATTCCCCTGCCCGAGGTTGATGAACTTAAGAACTTTGGCTTCCCTCAGCTCTTGGGGAAAGAATCTGTCTAAGAAGGCTGTGACAAATTCCTCCCACTCGATAGGGCCTGTATCATCTAACCTCTCAGACTTCCACTATTTGTACCAATCATGAACAACATCCTGTAACAGGTAGGCGGCTAACTCAGCACTCTCAATAGAAGTAACACCCATGATGTCGATGACCTTCTGGACTTGGTCAATGAACTCTTGAGGGTCCTCATCAGACTTAGACCTATGGAAAGATAGAGGGTTCATCCGGGTGAAGTCCCGAACCCTAGCTGCTTTGGGAGTGGCCACTGGATTGGCCGAAATGGCTGGTGGCCGTTTATTTTGTGCATCCATGGACTGAGCAAGTGTGGTAAATGCGGCTCTAAAATCTGCATGGGAAACATGTTCACCCAAAGGATCTTCGGGCTGAGGAGTTGGCTGGTTTTTTCTCTCTGGGGCCATGGTCTGGAATAAGAGAAGAATGGATTAGACTGAGAGTTTAACTTATGATTATGCTCACTAGCATGACATGAATAATGAAGAAAGGGGACTGTTCCTAAAATATCTTATAGCCTCCCGCACATAAATGTGGCGCGCAACACACCCATGTACAAGACTCTACTAGATGCGGCTTTCAGACTTTCTAGGACTCTATTAAACCTTAGGCTCTGATATTAAGTTTGTAACACCCCGATTCACTGAACCAAAATGCTACACGGTGCTCATAACCTCGAGGGACCACAAGCTAACCCATGACTGATATATGTACCAGTATACCGGAAATCATGATATAATAATGTGGAATACATAGAACTGTAAGGCCATAAGGTTTAACTGAATAAAACTATGTGGGTGAAAATACCCAAAACAACTTAATCTGAACGTAAATCTGAACATAAATCTGAAAGCCTCTAAACTATCTGAATAAGGAGTTGAAGGAACATGTCTCCAACTAACTCCGTAAAACTGAACTAAAGAAATAAATAAATGAATCAAATCATATTGTCCTTGAATCAATGAGGACTCATTGTGTCTCTGCGACTGGAATGCTACCGCTACTGCTGGGCTGGAGCTCGTGTCTCGGAACCTATGGTGTAACATGAAAAGAAAGCACCATAGCGCAAATGCGTCAGTATAACTGGAGTACTGAGTATATGAGGAAGGTAGGCTAAACATAAAGGGTTTCATGCATGAACAACACTGACTGACTAATATGAACGTGGGAGTGCAAACACACATATATAGAAACTGGGACCGTGAATACGTGATAGCATGACCTGTAAGCTGATACATGGTTTACTGATAACTGTCATGACTGATACTGAAACTGATAACATTAATGACTGTATCTGACAGTCATGTATAATTTGAAGAACGCCTTGAGTTCTTTTACAAAGACTGATACTGAAACTATAAGAAGTAGTGTTTAACTAACATGCCTCATGTATGTCGTTATGGCTAAGTTGGGGTCCAATCTCTGCCCCGATTTGAGGGGTGTCAATACCGTGCTACGGGTAAGGATAGCCTGTGAGTGAACCTTATCTGGCGGGTACTCAATGAGAATGGTGGGAACCCTAAACTGATGATTTAAGGCACCTCATCAACCCTAATCTAACGGGTTAAGATGTCTCAACCTACACTGGCTACGTAGTTTTAGAACACAAGGATGACTACTAAGAATCACACCCTGAACTGGCGGGAGAGTTCCCATCCTTAGGTTCACTCGTTGCTAACCTCTATTCCCATCTGGAGGGACTGGACATGAATAACTGACTGTGCATGACTTAATCTTACTAAGTTCCGTTGACTGGAGGAATGCTACTGATATCTGACAACTGACTAAGATCATGAGGTTTTCCTGAGTCATATGACTGACTAAAGTCTATAGAATCATATCTTGAGTTTGGATATCGTGAAACATGACATGGATCTAGGCACATAGT